>NC_090061.1:4119977-4253136 GCF_038355195.1 Osmerus mordax | reverse complement strand
TCCTGTAAAAGAAATGTTATGTCCGTATTTAAACCCTGTCGGCTGTGCCCCTGTTAAAGTTCACACTTCGCAGTGCTTAGTGTGAGTGCGTGTGCTTAGTATGTGTGTTTGCAGGCCTTTATGATGGTACATAAAGCCTCTATTGTGTTGTCTCCAGGTAGTTAGTTTGACTACAACCGCTCCACTGGCAGATTTATGGGGGCCCTTGCCCTTCCAGAAATATGAAACATTGGAACAAAAAGAGGGGGGGGGGGGCACGGAGACAGGGGGGAGGGTGGGGGGCTAGAGAAAGACAGACAGAGTGAGAGAAAGAGAGACATACAGACAGGGAGAGAGAGAGAAGTACAGACAGAGAGAGAGACGTACAGACAGAGAGAGAGAGGGAGAGACGTACAGACAGAGAGAGAGAGACGTACAGACAGAGAGAGAGACGTACAGAGAGAGAGAGAGAGGAGAGACATACAGACAGGGAGAGGGAGAGACGTACAGACAGAGAGAGAGAGAGACGTACAGACAGAGAGAGAGACGTACAGACAGAGAGAGAGAGGGAGAGACGTACAGACAGAGAGAGAGAGGGAGAGACGTACAGACAGAGAGAGAGAGACGTACAGACAGAGAGAGAGACGTACAGACAGAGAGAGAGAGGGAGATGCCTGCCATGGGACTCTCAGGTTCTAAATCTCCTTGAAGTGGACTCTAATGTATTCCTTGTTCCGAAATACTTTACTTTTTTGTGGTTGTGCCTGGAGGGGCGGGGGGAGGGAGGGGGGGGCAGTGTTCAGTTCTGGTTTCACCTCTCTACCGGGACACACTGGGAGAGTACAGAATGCGGTTGTAGCAGCCTCACTGCTCGCAAGATCTTGGTAGACAAGAGAGAGAAGGTGTGTGTGTGTGTGTGTGTGTGTGGCGCGCGCATGTACGTGTGCTCGTGTCTGTGTGTGAGTATCTCACGATTCCTCATGACATGTACACAAGGTTACATTGGCTGGACTCTAATGCTGGTATCTGATTGGTGGAGAGAGAGATGATTGATCCATACTTCTCAGCCATGTGGGGTCTGTGTTTAGATACCATCACTGCAGAGAGGCCCTATACCCCAGCTGTCTCACACACACACACACAAATACAGACACGCACACACAAACGAATACACACGCGCGCACACACACACACACACAGCAGTCTGACCCAAGCCGTCAGCAGGCGTGTGTTAGCCCCCCCAGACATCCCAGACATCCACACACCCTGAAACCTGAGCGGGCTATTGGCCCAAATCAAGAACTGACCAATCAGGTTGGGTGTCTGGTGACCTCCTCCTCCAGAGGGGAGAGTCTGCACCTGCCCTGGCAGCAACACACACACCCACGCACATACACACACATATACATACACACACACGCACACCAACATGCACACACACACACACACATACACACTCGGAGGAATGAGGACATGGTGTGTGTAATGCCAGGAGCTGCAGAGAGTGATCAGGGTGACAACTAACATGGTGAAGGAACTCTACCGCTCTGTAGTAAATAACCTACACCAACACACAGTGTTATCCTTCACAAAGACGGAGAGAGAGAGGGAGAGAGAGAGAGAGAGGGAGAGAGAGAGGGAGAGGGAGAGGGAGAGAGGGAGAGGGAGAGGGAAAGAGAGAGGAAAATAGATTATTTAATTGCTGCAGGTGTGGTGTGTATTGTATGCTTGGACATAAATCACTCTTCTCTCCACACCAGCACAAGGGTGTTAATGGGTGTGTGTGCATGTCCTGCACTCTATAGCGTGTGTCTGTGTGTGTGATGCTGTGTGTGTGTGTGTGTGTGTGTGTGTAGACGTGTGTATTAGTAGCTCTATTAGGTACAGTAGTTCCCCCTGTCTGAAGAGTTACTCTTTTACAGACCACACCTACACACACAACACACCTACAAACACACAGAGACACATGTACACACACCTACACACACATCACCGTGTGTAGACTGTAGCAGACGAGTGTTGGGTCTGTCAGCTTAGTGTGTTTTACGGTGTTGAACGCTTGCAGGCCCCCACGACAAGTCACTGTATAATCATCCAATCAGGACCACCTAGAGGTGGAATGCACAGAAGCCTGTGTATGTATGTGTGTGTGAGTGTATGTGTGTATGTCTGTGGCTGCTTTGAGTTTGTATGGCTCACCTTAGCAACTCAGAGAATCGCCATGGCAACCTCAGAGGGACTTTAAATGTGCTTTGTTAAGGAGGGAGGAGATTAGGGACTAACTAGGGAGTCTAGGGGATACTGTTACATGTTACTGCCCCCTGCCCCACCCCACCACCTTGTCCACACACACCATCACCCTGGTCACAGCACCCTGGTCACAGCACCCTGGTCACAGCACCCTGGTCACACCACCCTGGTCACACCACCCTGGTCACAGCACCCTGGTCACAGCACCCTGGTCACAGCACCCTGGTCACACCACCCTGGTCACAGCACCCTGGTCACAGCACCCTGGTCACAGCACCCTGGTCACAGCACCCTGGTCACACCACCCTGGTCACACCACCCTGGTCACAGCACCCTGGTCACAGCACCCATGATGCTGGTGTTGGAAACACACTTAGGTGTGTCCACAGCTCCCTTTTAACACACACTCAACCACACACAACCACACACACACACATGCGTGCCAGTGTTAATCCTGCTGTTGATGCTGTGGGGCCCTCCAAGGGCCCTGAGCCTGGTTTGCTGATGGACAATTTCACACCTCCTGGGAGGCAGGGATGAAGCGGTGGAGGGTGGAGGGATAGAGATGGAGTGATGGAGAGATAAAGAGAGGGAGATTGAGGTAGACGAGCAATGGAGGGATGGAGGGGGGAGTTGTAGAGGTAGGCTTAAGGCCTGGAGAACTTCTACCATGGTGGCCATGGTTCAGATCTGATCTCCTTCACAAACACAGCCTGTCGCCATTTACTGCCAGGGTGTGTGGGTGTGTTTGTGTCTGTGTGTGTTTCTGTATTTAAAGCATAAGGGTCTGAAACTTACCTCTCTCTCAAGTGTGTGTGTGTTTTAAACGTGTGTGTGTGCGTGTATGTATGTATGTGTGTGCGTGCGTGGTTTGAGATGTTTATCTGGGGTCAAATCATTAAAAGTGTTGTCACGCTAGTGCTCACACTAAATGGATCGTCGACAAGACTCAAAGTTACACACACTCACATACACACACTGGTAAACACACCCGCTGGTAAATGCGTATCTTGTGAAACGTGCACACACTGTTTGGACACACACACATTCACACACAATTGCACTCTAATTTATACAACCACACGTGCATAGGTCTGTCTTAGTGTGGTGTTAGTTCTCTGGAGCTGCCTTGGGAGAGGGAGAGGGAGAGAGAGGGAGAGAGAGGGAGAGAGAGGGAGAGGGGAGAGAGAGGGAGAGAGAGGGAGAGAGAGGGAGAGGGAGAGAGAGAGAGAGAGAGAGAGAGGCTGATCATTCTGTATACTGTGGATCTGTCAGATGTCAGAGCTGGTTAAATAAACGGGTGCGTCTGTGCGTGCGTGTGACTAATTGAGTGTGTGTGTGTGGATGAACATCCATAGACCATCATGAATCTGCAACAGACCAGAAGACCATAACAACTGTAAAGCATCTGGAAAACTAACACACACTCATACACACACACACACTCTCTCACACACACGCCCACACACTCACTTTTGGAATGCACATGAACAGTAAACCAAGCATGTTTACACCAACGTCACTCATTCATGTCAATGTCTTAGAAGCTCTCTCACACACACAACACATTCTCACATACACGCACACACTCACCACTCTCTCTCTCGCTTGTTCTCTGGGAGGGAGAGAGATCAAATGAAATTGATGCAAAGAACCTTGTAAAACAAAAATATTATGGACAGACAAAGTGGAAATATAAGACGCCTTCTTCCTCAGTGAAAGTAGTAGTTACTCTCTAAACTCCTTTCCCCCGCCCTCTCTCCCCCTCTCTCCTCCAGGTGAAGTGTGTGTGTGTGCAGAGTCAAGGTTGAAGGTAGCAGTGCTTGGAGAGTTGGGATGTATTAAGGAACACTCAGCGGAGCATGAGCACATGTTACTATCATCAGAGAGACAGTGGGAGGAAGAGAGAGAAAACAAGAGAGGGAGAGAGGGATAGAGAGAGAGAGAGGGAAAGCGAGAGAGAGGGAGGGAGGGAGGGAGGGAGGGAGGGAGGGAGGGAGGGAGGGAGGGAGGGAGGGAGGGAGGGAGGGAGGGAGGGAGGGAGGGAGGGACGGAGACAGAGAGAGAGAGAGAGAGAGAGAGAGAGAGAGAGAGGAGAGAGAGAGAGAGAGAGTTAATGAAGTTCCACTGACCTATGATCTTTCATCTGTGGCTTGCTCTGCTGATGTCACCACCACACACTCAGAGACACACACACACCTTTTAGTGTGCTCATATGACAGCCTAACCTGGTATGTGACAGATTTGACCGGCGACACAGGAAGTCAAGGCCGACACCTGAACCATGCATTTGTGTGTGTGTGTGTGTGTGTGCTTGTGGCTGTGTGTGTCTTATGTGTCTACTCTATGTGCAGGTATGTGTTTAGTGTTCTGTCTTAGTAAGACAATCTGGCCAGCTGCTGTCCTAATAAACATTCTACGGTACACACTCACTAACACACACACACAACAAGCACACACCTACACACCTACTACCACAAACACACACTGTGAAATGCATACACCTACACAGTACACTCTTTAACAAAACACACACACACTCTGCACACCTGCTGTTTTTACCATCAGTTCCTCTGCTCAGTCAGCCTGTCATCAGCCACGTTGCCACCCATGACATCACACGCTCCGCTTTCAGTCGCCGTGGCACTTTGACCCTGGCGACCCCAGAGACAGACACCCCATAATATGAAGTCCTGTCCTGGTACCTGGCATCTGGTTCTTCTAGCTCCACACGTCTATGGAGCGAGGAAGAAGACATGAGATGAGAATAGGAAGAGGGAGAAGAGAGAGCGAGGGAGGGGATTGGGTGGAGAGTGAAAGAGAGAGAGACAGGGAGGAGGAGAGAGATAGGGAGGGCTTGGGGAGAGGCAGGGAGGAGGAGAGAGATAGGGAGGGCTTGGGGAGAGGCAGGGAGGAGGAGAGAGATAGGGAGGGCTTGGGGAGAGGCAGTGAGGAGGAGAGAGATAGGGAGTGCTTGGGGAGAGGCAGGGAGGAGGAGAGAGATAGGGAGGGCTTGGGGAGAGGCAGGGAGGAGGAGAGAGATAGGGAGGGCTTGGGGAGAGGCAGGGAGGAGGAGAGGAGGAGGGAAGTGTAGTTTGAAGGATCCTGCAGAGTGATGCGATTAGCCTTCTACAATAACTCCAATAATGGCTGTGGAGAGAGCATGTCTGCAGCCTTGAGCACTTAGTATCACAGCACACACACACTCTCACACACACAGACACACACACACACACATACTCAGTTGACACACACAAACAGAGCACAGTAGTATGGTTTCCATTTTACTGCTGGAGTAGACATGAAGGGATGGAGGGGAGTGAGGGAGGGTTGGGAGAGAGTTGCTGGAGTTGTGTGGTTGTTCTGTTGTGTGTGTGTGTGTGTGTGTGTGTTAATGTGTTGTGTGTGTTAATGTGTTGTGTGTGTGTGTTAATGTGTTGTGTGTTTTGCAGGTCCTCCAGGGAAGCGTGGACGGATGGGCAGAAGAGGAGATCCAGGTATGTCACTCTTCCTTTTTATCTTTTCCATCTCTCTCTTCTCTCACTCCTTCCCTCCAATTCTCTCACTTTCTCTCTCTCTCTCCCTCTCTCTCTCTCTCTCTCTCTCTCTCCTCTCTCTCTCTCTCTCTCTCTCTCTCTCTCTTCCTCTCTCTCTCTTCCTCTCTCTCTTTTCTCCCTCTCACCCCCCCCCCATACAGGAAGTGGTAGACTCTTGTGAGTCAGAGCTGTGATGAGCTCCAGCCGTCCTCTAACTCTCTGTCAGCTTCATGCTAATGCCAACCACAGAGTTAGAGGCTGCAGAGTCAGAGGCTGCAGAGTCAGAGGCTGCAGGGTGAGAGGCTGCAGGGTTAGAGGCTGTAGAGTTGGAGGCTGCAGAGTCAGAGGCGGCAGAGTTAGAGGCTGCAGAGTCAGAGGCTGCAGAGTCAGAGGCTGCAGAGGTAAAGGCTGCAGAGTCAGAGGCTGCAGAGGTAGAGGCTGCAGAGGTAGAGGCTACAGAGGTAGAGGCTGCAGAGTCAGAGGCTGAAGAGGTAGAGGCTGCAGAGGTAGAGGCTACAGAGGTAGAGGCTGCAGAGGTAGAGGCTGCAGAGGTAGAGGCTGCAGAGGTAAAGGCTGCAGAGTCAGAGGCTGCAGAGGTAGAGGCTGCAGAGGTAGAGGCTGCAGAGGTAGAGGCTGCAGAGGTAGAGGCTGCAGAGGTAGAGGCTACAGAGGTAGAGGCTACAGAGGTAGAGGCTGCAGAGGTAGAGGCTACAGAGGTAGAGGCTGCAGTAGCCAGCTAATGAGTCGCCATGACCTTGCCAGAATCTCTGGGCTCCATCTTCAGTAGTTCTTGTCTTAAACCGAGTCAGGTGGCTGAGCGGTGAGGGAGTCGGGCTAGTAATCCGAAGGTTGCCAGTTTGATTCCCGGTCATGCCAACTGACGTTGTGTCCTTGGGCAAGGCACTTCACCCTACTTGCCTCGGGGAATGTCCCTGTACTTACTGTAAGTCGCTCTGGATAAGAGCGTCTGCTAAATGACTAAATGTAAATGTAAATGTAAACCACAGAACGCTTATTGGACAAACAACTTCTTCAGGGCTTGTGTCTCTCCAGACCAGACTCTGCAGTAGCAGTAGGAGAGACCAGAGCTTCCTCTGTCTGACTGGGTCATGGCTCTCTGGGTTTCTCTGAAACCTTGACTCATGTTCAAGGAGAGAAACGTTTTGTTGATGCTTGAGCACAATGGAGAGGAGGCTCACACACACAGTAGTTCTTCTGACTGGACAGCGTGTGTGTGTGTGTGTGTGTGTGTGTGTGTGTGTGTGTGTGTGTGTGTGTGTGTGTGTGTGTGTGTGTGTGTGTGTGTGTTTTTATGAGGTGATTCACTGTTGACGATGCTGACTCAGTTAAGAATCACCGTCTGGATCGTCAATCTTCCCCCCAGAATCCCCCAACAACCCCATCCCTCCCTCTGAACTTCCCTCCCTCCCTCCATCCTCGCTGCCCACCACGTCTCCCCATCACTCCTGATTGGAGCAGAAGACCTTGTTCCATCCTGACCAGGGGGGATTCCAGAAAGTGGGTTCAACAAACTGTGAACCTAACCCTGAACTCTGAGTTGATTTACCCTAAAATGGGAAACTCAGACTTTTCGGTTCCAGAAAAGCTGATGTGAATTAGTTAAATCAACTCGGAGAACGTCCACTCTGAGTTAAGCGCGGGCATGAGAACTACCAGAAGCCAACATCAATGGATCTCCGATACTAGGATTTACCATGGCACCTGGCGACAAAAAAACTTTGTCCTACTTCACAACACTTCAGATAGAAGTGTTAATTCGTGTTTATTGTGAATCTGAGCCATATATTCCGGGAAAAAAGCAACACGGCTGTAGCAGCGTAGAGACAATTGGTGTGGGAGACAATTGCTGGCTGAGTCAATGCATACATTTGAATGCAGTAGCCAGTCCATATACGTACATTGAACATTTAACTACACTGTCCATTAATATTCAAGGTGAAAAAGTGGTGGACTTAATAAAATAGCATGTTTAATGTTAAATTAAATATTAAAACATACTAAGAACAGGTAGGTTAGGCATATTCTGCTTAGGCATATAAGTTTGTGATTGTATCCTATACGTCACCTTGGTTTTAATCATATTTGACATGATACAAAGTAAATATCAGTTGGTGCCTATTTCAAGTAACACCCAACAGAATGCTTTTCATCACAGGATGATGAAGATGATGATGATTAAGATGATCCATCAATAGCTGCACACAGTGAGATGTTCATTTAATGGCAGGTATGGCAGCATTAGGTCTGATCTGAGTGCACGTCCACGGGGTGTAACGGGAAACGGTAACGTTAATTCATCAGGGAATTAAAGCACATCGAATCGCGGTCTTATAATCCTCTCCCGACGTATAAATAAGCAAATTTAATTTTCTTTGAGATCGGTTACGAGTCAGTTACCATGGACACTGACCAACAATTTGCGTTACCTCTCTTTCTCGAACGGAAAACCCAGAGTTTTCCTCATTTCAGGGTTACCCAACTTAGGGTTTTCACTAAACCCGCTTTCTGGAATACCCCCTGGACAGCTGAACCTCAATGTTGTGCATCAGGATCCTAAGTTGTTCCAGGCACTTGTTTCTGTCAGGGAGAACATCAAAGACGCATCAGGCTGGTTCTACTGGGCTTGTCTGCGGAGGAAGTGGTTCTGTTCAGGTTTTGTTCTTCTGTAGTCTGGTTTCATGTATGGGTTGATGGGTCTGTGTGTGTGTGTATCTGACACAGTCTCTCTCACACACACCCCCCACTTGTCACCAGTCGTATGGGCAGGGTAGCCCTAGTCGGTGTGTGTGTCGCTCTTCCCAGAGTGTTTGTTTACCGAGGTGTCTGGGCAGTCTGGACGCGGGGTCTGGGGGGTCCCTGTTCTAGTGTCTAGACACCCGTAAACTTGATTGACTAGTTTCATGATTCATAAACCTCAACACCTTACCCTCCCATCCCTCTTCTCCTCTCCTCTTCTCCTCTCCCCCCCTTCCTCTCCTCTCCCCTCCTCAACTCCACTCTTTCTACTCTGTTCTCCTCCCAGAGACTGTCTGTTTCCTATCATCCTGTCTCTCTCTCTCTGTCTCTCTCTTTCTGTGTGAGCGGCCTGCATATCCTCCATGTTGATTGTATATTGTTATAGTTATGTTGCGGGCATGTCGCCCAATCATCAATTAAAGCCCAACACACAACAGCAGGCAGACAGCAGAGGAGTCTGGTTATAATGAGTGGCAGGTCGGCAGGTCCCGGAGAGAGGGGGAGAGGAGAGGAGAGAGGGGGAGAGGAGAGATGGGGAGAGGAAAGGAGAGGAGAGAGGGGGAGAGGAGAGGAGAGAGGAGAGGAGAGAGGGGGAGAGGAGAGGAGAGAGGGGGAGAGGAGAGATGGGGAGAGGAGAGAGGAGAGGAGAGGAGAGAGGGGGAGAGGAGAGGAAAGAGGAGGAGAGAGGGGGAGAGGAGAGGAGAGAGGGGGAGAGGAGAGGAGAGGAGAGGAAAGGAGAGAGGGGGAGATGAGAGACAGAGAGAAAGGACACATCTTTGATTGGTCTTTATTATAGATTCTAATCCACCACTCTGAGAACATGATGTACTCTGTCCTGTTCCCTGGAACAAAAGTCTCAGAAGTTCAAGGCCATCAAAGAGTTTTGAGAACTCTCCTCCTTTCTCTCCTCCTCTCCATCTCCCCCTCTAGTTCTGCTTTATCCCAGGAGACAGAAACAAAGACGCTTCTAGAAACCATTTCATGCATAATCTGAATCAGAATCGTGTGTATTTATAATAACACTAATGACTGTTCTCTCTTTGTTGTCTTCTCTGTATGTTGGTTTGTTGTTTTTGTTTGTATAATGCAGGAGCTCCAGTAAGTACCTCATCACCACACACACACAACCACACACACACACATACACACAACCACACACACACACATACACACAACCACATACACACAACCACACACACACACATACACACAACCACACACACATACACACAACCACATACACACAACCACACACACACACATACACACAACCACACACACACACATACACACAACCACATACACACAACCACACACACACACATACACACAACCACACACACACACATACACCCAACCACACACACACACATACACACAACCACACACACACACATACACACAACCACACACATACACACACACACACATACACACAACCACACATACACACCGAAAGAAACGGCATGTTTGTGTGAGAGCATTTTCACTGTAGTGTTTGATATGCTCTAACGCATGATGTGTGTTTCTTCTCCCTCTCTAACCTGTGTGTGTGTACGTGTGTGTGTGTGTGTGTGTGTGTGTGCGTGTGTGTGTGTGTGTGTGTGACCTCACCAGGGCAAGGCTGGAAGAGATGGATATCCGGTAATTCTGTTTAATTTTTTTGACCAAAGCCTCAAACTCCAGGTCACTTGATGGATGAGGTCTACTTTCCTTAACGTTGTTCCCTCGCTTAATTTACTGTCTCCTTCTCTCCTCTCCTTCTCTCCTCTCCTTCTCTCCTTGCCACATTGTCTCCTTGCTTGCACACTTAATCCTCAATTATTTTCCCACCCATCGTCAATACATCCTGAGCTGTGAACGTCGAAGACACACACACACAGAACAACAATGTATAATTTGGGTGTCACCCTAGAGGCCCAGCTGTTCCCATAACCTGACTCACGTTAGTGACATCACACCAGCCGCCCATTAGATAATGACTCACAGTTATAAACAGTTTGCTCGTCCTGTGTCTCTTAACACGGTTCCTCAAGGGGATTGTGTCTATTTCTGAACCCTCAAACACAGCTGTTCAATTAGATGAATATCTAGAAAAATTGTCTTCTGGTCTGTCTCCTGAGAACGATGACCACTCTTCTTCAGATCTTTCCATGTAGACTGGGATGTGGAGACCTCTAGTGTTCACATGAGGGACTGCAATGAGAGGGGGAGACACTGTTTGTGTGTCTGTCTGTGTGTGTGTGTTTAGCATGGTGGACTGGCCATCCAGCAGGGTAATTAGAGATGTTGTTCCATTGGGAATGTTGGGAAGTTCACTGCCCCCCGCCCCCTGCCCCCGCCCCCTGCCCCCGCCCCCTGCCCCAGCCCCCCCTCTCCAGGGTTCCCAGACTCTCAGGTCTGCATGGCACCCCTCCACCCCTCCATCTTTCCCCCCCACCCCTGTCGGGAAATGTGCTGCTAATTACACACAGGTGGGAGCTGGTAATCGTGTATGTTTGCGTGCGTCTGTGCCTTTGTGTGTGTGTGTGTGTGCGAGTGTGTGTCTGCATGTACCATCCCATCTCCCTCTCCCATCTCAAGAGAGACCAGCTCTAGAAGCACCTTATGCTGGACCCTGGATGGAGTGGTCAGAGGGGTTCTGGTATCATAGTGTCCCCTATCACACAGTCATGTGACTGTGTCACGTCCTGTTGGGTATGTGTTCGGGGGGGGGGGGGGGGGGGGGTGAGAGAGAGAAAGTGTGTGTGTATGGAGTTACAACACTAGATTAATCACACAGTTCGGTACTATGGACAGCAGACTGCCTAATGTTCCCAGTCAGGACGCTCAGGTTTCCTGCATTGGCAATATAGATATATGTGTGTGTGTGTGTGTTTGTGGGTCGGTGTGTGTGTGTGTGCTTCATCAAGCTGACTGACTCTGGCCGAACGTTTGTTGTGCCAAGAACTTTCTCCATTCTAGAATAACCTTTATTCCAACAAGCCCCCTAATCATCAGTGACTCCTGGTCTGCTTCACTGTGTGTGTGTGTGTGTTTGCATGTCCCTGTGTGAGTGAATGTGTGTGTGTGTGTGTGTGTGTGTGTGTGTGTGTGTGTGTGTGTGTGTGTGTGTGTGTGTGTGTGTGTGTGTGTGTGTGTGTGTGTGTGTGTGTGTGTGTGTGTGTGTGTGTGTGTGTGTGCGTGCGTGTGTGTGTAGTTCATATGTCCCACAGGCGTTAAATTTGTTAATTCGCACTGCGGCTGCATGGAGGAATTATCAGCAGGATAAACACAGCTAATGAGCTGACTCCTCACACAGCCCCTGTCATGTGTGTGTGTGTGTTCCTCATATATGCTGTCCCTTTCTCCTCTCATTAATCATAGCTAGTGGGTTCAAGTTTCAGCAGTGTCAAACAATCACCAGCAGAGACTGACAGGAGAGTAAACCCCCCCCCCCACACACACACACACACACATACATACATACACACACATGCATAAACATGCACATACTTATGCATAAATTGGCAACAGACAGTCAGACAGTTAGACAGTCAGACGGACAGTCAGGCAGGCAGGCAGACAGACAGACAGTTAGTCAGACAGTCAGACAGTCAGACAGTCAGACAGTCAGGCAGACAGGCAGGCAGGCAGGCAGGCAGGCAGGCAGGCAGGCAGACAGTTAGACAGACAGTCAGACAGTCAGCCAGACAGGCAGACAGTCAGACAGGCAGACAGGCAGGCAGGCAGGCAGGCAGGCAGGCAGGCAGGCAGACAGACAGTCAGACAGTCAGACAGTCAAACAGTCAGACAGTCAGACAGTCAGACAGACAGTCAGAGTGGTGCCTCTCAGGCCCTTGAGCAGATTAAAAGCAGAGCAGGGCAGCAGTGTTGCTCTGTCTCTCTCTACCTCCTGGACCCCAGCAGAAAAGCAGAGCAGGGCAGCAGTGTTGCTCTGTCTCTCTCTACCTCCTGGACCCCAGCAGAAAAGCAGAGCAGGGCAGCAGTGTTGCTCTGTCTCTCTCTACCTCCTGGACCCCAGCAGAAAAGCAGAGCAGGGCAGCAGTGTTGCTCTGTCTCTCTCTACCTCCTGGACCCCAGCAGAAACGAGCCGGTCTGACTGGAGCTGGGAGGGTCGTCATCCTTAAATCATTCCCCCGTACGCAGGGCATAACCCAGCCTGCTTACAGACAACCCCTACAGCGAGGAGAGGAGAGGCTGGGGAGAGAGGAGGGAAGAGGAGAGAAGAGATGAGGAGAGGAGAGAGGAGGAAAGGAGAGAAGAGGAGAGGAGAGAGGAGGAGAGGAGATGCTGGGGAGAGAGGAGGGGAGAGGAGAGGAGAGAGGAGGAAAGGAGAGAAGAGGAGAGGAGAGAAGAGGATGGGGAGAGAGAAGGGAAGAGGAGAGGAGAGGAGAGAGGAGGAGAGGAGAGAAGAGGAGAGGCTGGGGAGAGAGGAGAGGAGAGGAGAGGAGAGAGGAGGAGAGGAGAGGCTGGGGAGAGAGGAAGGGAGAGGAGAGGAGAGGAGAGAGGAGGAGAGGAGAGAGGAGAGAGGAGGAAAGGAGAGGTTGGGGAGAGGAGAGGAGAGATGAGGAGAGGAGAGGAGGAGAGGAGAGAAGAGGAGAGGATGGGGAGAGAGGAGGGAGAGGAGAGGCTGGTGGACATTAGATCCAGATGGGACTGATTGTCTTCTTCAAAGAGAGGGCGGGAGAGAGAGAGAAAGAAAATGGATAAATAGTAAGGGAGAGAGAACAAATGAATAAAACTGACAAATACGATAGTGGAGGGGCATGAGACAGAATGATGGAGAGAGAAGTAGAGAGTTGATAACAAAAGCGGCATTCTTCATCCAAGTGTTTTTTGGAAACTGAGTCTAAATAGTCGACCTAAACCTCCCCAGATCCCAGAATCCACTCTGATGTTGAGGGACTCACAATCACACACACACACAGATGAACAGATCGTTGAGACACAGAAGTCCTGCTGTCCCCAGCTTGAGGTTTTAGTGGTAAATCTAGACTAACTTTCTCACTGTAATTATCATCTCTCCTCTCTAACACCAACTTTCTCTGTCTCTCCTTCCCCCTCCCCTATGGCTCTCTCTCTCGTTGTCTCTCTTTCTTTCTCTCTTTTCTCACTCCCCCTCTTTCTCATCTCCCCCTAACTCTCTCTTTGTGGCTGGTTTCATTTGTGGAAATGCTGAAATGTTGGCAGCTTGTGTGTGTGGTGGTGGGGGGAGTCAGACCTAATTTTATTTGCATTCCAGCTTCTTTTATTTTTCCGCCTCTCTCTCTCACACACTCTCTCTCTCTCTCTCTCTCTCTCTATCGCTTGTGTAGGCTTGTACCTCAGGGTGGGAGCTTAGCAACAGTGCCTGCCTGGTCCAGTCAAACCACAGACAGACCATAATAACAGAACCAGGCTGACGGACATAAGGCCGTCTACTATGTTATAATAGTTAACAGTAGAACCCATTGACTGTAATGATTAACAGTGATCCCAACCTTTGACCTTCTAACATGACATATTTCTGTGTCCTCTGGTACAGTGGTTCAGTGTGTCTGACCTCTGAAGGTGGAGTCTAGTAGCACCATCTCCTCTCTCTCTCTCTCTCTCTCTCTCTCTCTCTCTCTCTCTCTCTCTCTCTCTCTCTCTCTCTCTCTCTCTCTCTCTCTCTCTCCCCTTTCTCTTTAGTGCCTAGCAGATCCCAAGGTCAGATCCAGGCGACTACTGTATGAGATCTGTCAACGCAGATTACAAACAGCTTTTACATGGCTGGGAGAACACACACACCGACAGACACCCAGATGCACACACACACACCGACAGACACCCAGATGCACACACACACACACAGGTCGTAACTCAGAGGGTCTCAGGATCGCTGCAGAGTCTGCCTGGCAGCTGATGACCTCACTGTGCGCACCTCGTCTACTCATCCTGACGAGCCCCAGGAGAGCCAGGCCAGCTAAACGATCCCAGATGCACCAATGTCCCCCCACACACAGCAGACACAAAAGAGGCAGACAGACAGACAGACAGACAAGCAGGAAGGCAGACGAACACAGGCAGACAGACAGACAGACAGACAGACAGACAGACAAACACAGGCAGACAGGCAGACAGACAGACAGACAGACAGACAGACAGACAGACAGGAAGGCAGACAAACACAGGCAGACAGACAGGCAGACAGACAGGAAAGCAGACAAACACAGGCAGACAGACAGACAAACACTGACAGGCAGACAGACAGACAAACACTGACAGGCAGACAGACAGGCAGACACTGACAGGCAGACAGACAGGCAGACAGACAGGCAGACAAACACAGGCAGACAGGGAAGTGGGTCTCACCAGTCACTGTACACAATCACATACAGCCATGGAAAAGAGCTGCCTGCAGCATGTCAGATGTTCTCTGGTTGATAATGAAGCTCAACCTCTCACCTGGAACCTTCCCCCATCTCCAGCGTCTGGATACACCTAACCAGACAGAACACACCTGACTTTCTCTCCCTCTTTCATCCTCCCTTTTCATCCCAGCTTCCATCTCTGGTTGATATTCCAGCGTACACCAGAGTGCCATCCTGGTTCACACTGTCTGGGCCGCCTCTCTGGTGGGAACTGGTCACTTCAGAATGTAGAACATGAGCTAATCTCTGTCTCTCTTTGTTTCTCCTCTCTCCACTCTCCCTGTATCTCTCTGGCACTCTCACGTTCCTTATCCCTCCATCTCTATAGGGTCCTCTTGGTTTGGATGGGAAACCAGTAAGTAGCTCTTCAAGCTGTAACCGACTTTATCTCGTCAAACTAAAGATCTGATTAGTAATTCTAGTTTATCTCTTTGTCTCTCTCTCTCCCCCGTTCTCTCATCCCAGGGTCTTCCAGGGCCTAAAGGAAGTGAGGTAATTGTCCAACCCTTTCAGTCGTACTGCTGTTCCTCCAGGCCCTAGGCCCAGGGGACATAGGGCACACTCTAACCCAGGGGCAGAGCATTCTAACCCCCATACATCCTGACCCACTGCCCCATCGATCACCTGGTCCCTGGAGCCCGGCAGCACACTGTCCAACACGCGCCGGCTCCCAGCATGGAGAACAGGATTAGAGAGGGGCGAGCGAGGCGGAAAGAATGAGTTACACGCCTACACCGAGGAGAAAGCGAAAGAGCGAGGCTGGGAAGAGAGAGAGAGAAGAGTTTGAGTTAGAGTTCATGACATTCAACAGAGGCTCTTTAAAAAGTCATTATCTCCCCCTCGTCCAGAGCTCTGTCCAGACTAGTGTAAACCTCACTGAGGACTGACGGACCAGAAACATAATGAATCAGTTTCCAAATGAACACCTCGCTCTGGGCCTCTTTCGCCTCTATCTCCTCTCTTCTCCCACCCATTTTTATTTGTATTTATGTAACCTTTATTTAACCAGGCAAGTCATTAGGAACAACTTCTTGTTTACATTGGCAACCTGGCGTACCCCGTCCTCTCATCCCCTCCTCTCTCCTCCCTCACGCACACACGTACACACACTCAGACGGTACAAGCACAGACGCTCTCTCAGAACAGCCTGTCTTCCTGGAAGACATTACATGCAGATGTGTCCCACCAGGACCAGGATGCTCACAGTGGGTTGGTGATTGTGTTGCTGTCTGTGATCAGCACAGGAGACTGAGGAGGAGGAGGAGGAGGGAGGAGGAGGAGGAGGAGGGGGGAGGAGAGGGAAGAAGAGAGACGAGAAGAGAGAGAGAGGAGGAGAGGAAGAAGGGAGGAGGAGGAAGAGAGGCAGAAAATACAGAGAGTGGAAAGGAGAAGAGGGGTGGTGAGGGTGAATGAAGGGTGGATGGTGAGAGAGTGTTGGGGGGCAGGCAGTAGCGGAGGCTGGGTAATGGATGTCCTTTAGAGAGTGTTATCTCATGCGTGTGTCTCCAGTCCGTGGAGAGGAGCTAACCAGGCACAAGACCACAGCAGTCCTTTCTGCCAAGCCCTGCTGTTCCAGTTAACGCTAGTGGCAGCCAGCACACACACTAGGGAGAGAGAGGGAGAGGTGGAGGGGTGGAGGGATGAGAGGATGGAGGGATGAGTTTCCTCTCCTAGTGACCACAGAGGACACCACAGACTCCTGTAGGATTTCTCAGTCGCCAGCGTTCTAGAAGGTCGCACATTCTAGAACATGCTATTGAACATATTTCTCGGACACATTTGGAGTGTGTGTGTGTCTGTCTGTGTGTGTGTGTTAGTGCTGACTCAACGTATGCTGTTCTCCTTCTGTCACCAGGGTCCTGCAGGAGCCAAGGGTGACAAGGTACGGATACCTCCTTAACACACACACTCGCACACAGTCGTATGGCACAGGTGGTCTCTCCATCGCCCTCCCTCCCACTCCCTCCCTCACACTCCTCATCAAATGTAGCTGTGTGAGAGCTCATATATCTCCACTGTAACCCGCAACAGGTTTATAGTTAAGAAGCACAGCCAGATGGTCACACACACACACACACGTTGCAAACCTCTGGCCAGCTGAAATCCCTCAGATGAATAGGACTGTACTGAGGAGACTTACATGCACTTAGTGTCAATGGCGCAGTTTGTTTATGAGTTTGTCAGTGCATGTGTGTGTGTGTGTGTGTGCGTATATACGTGTGTGTGTGTGTGTGTGTGTGTGAACTTGCATGTGAATATTTCGTGTGTGTCAGAAGTGTGTGTCCACAGGAACACTTTAGCGGAGGTTGTCAGGATTCTTTTTCCGTCTGGTTTTTCGCCTGGTTCTGCGGATGACTGATGACACACGTGTTGGTTTTGATAGGGTTGTAACACACACACGTTATTGCTGTTAGTCATGTATCTCACTCGTGTTGGTGATCACACGTAGTCATGTACCTATTCTGGCTCTGTGCTCTCTCTCTCTCTCTTCAGGGAGACCAGGGAGACATCGGGCCCAGGGTATGTCATCTACTATTCCTCCTTCCTTCTCCCTCACTTCCTCTTTCCATCCCCCTCTCCATCTATCTCTCCATCTATCCCTCTACCCTGCCCCTCCATACCTCTCTCCACCCCTCCCTGCATCTATCCTTCCATCTATCCTTCCATCTATCCTTCCTGCCCTCCTTCCCTCCTCCCCTCCTTCCCCCATCCCTCCTCCCCTCCTTCCCCCATCCCTCCTCCTCTCCTTCCCCAATCCCTCCTTCCCTCCTCCCCTCCTCCCCTCCTTCCCCCATCCCTCCTTCCCCCATCCCTCCTCCCCTCCTTCCGCCATCCCTCCTTCCCTCCTCCCCTCCTCCCCTCCTTCCCCCATCCCTCCTCCCCTCCTTCCCCCATCCCTCCTTCCCTCCTCCCCTCCTTCCCCTATCCCTCCTCCCCTCCTCCCCTCCTTCCCCCATCCCTCCTCCCCTCCTCCCCTCCTTCCCCCAACCCGCCCACCCCTCCTTCCCCCATCCCTCCTTCCCTCCTCCCCTCCTCCCCTCCTTCCCCCATTCCTCCTCCCCTCTATCGCTCCATCTGAGTGTGGCCCTCAGGACCCGACCATGGTGAGTTCCTCTCTTCTGTCAGCGACCGCTGTGTTCACATCTATTAGGAAAGAGCTGGATGATGATAGATGTTCTGTGGAACCAGAACCAGAACCAGGACCAGGGCCACCGCTGCTTTCCAAACAGAGACCCGTTTAGACAGTTATGCCTGGTCGAGTCGTATTTACGAGGTGGTCTCGGCGTTCTGCTCATTCCTGCTGTCTGCCAGGGCATGAGCGCTGGGATCCCGGCAGACCTGCTGCTACACACACACTCTCACACACACACACACACACACACTCTCACACACACACACACACACATACATACATACACTCACACACACTGCCTCACTGCTGGAGATAGCTGTCTAATCTTCGTGGCGAGAGAGTCAATATTGTGTTTGGAAAAATTGAAGGATGCTGTTATGTGCCTGGATAGCTATGTGGTTCTGAAGTCAGGGTATTGAACATGCACACACACCACGTCCCACCAACCTCTGATTGTTGCTTGGAGACCCAGCAGCCTGGTTCATAACAAACCCAACTGCCTGTGGTGCCTGATTGGCTCAGGTCTGTCAGCTGACAGATGAAGTAATGCAGGTCAGCCATTCAAGAGCAGAGGACAGTTTAAATGAATGATCACTCCAACAGGCCCTCAAGAACCACACGTTTATTAGTTTTTAGACCTTTTAACTTCAAACCTCCGGGCTGGTTGGGTTCAAAGAGCAAATGAGGACATATTAGTGATCGTCAGCACCCCAATGACCTCTGACCCTTCCAGCAGGATAAGAGGAGGAGCTTAAAGGAGACACAAGACGTGGTCATGCATCAATGTCACCATGTCACTTCCTGTTAATCCATCTCTATATCTGCTAGTGTCAGTGGCCAGACCTGAACACACACACACACATTCACTCACTGTCTCTCTCTCTCTCTCTTTCTCACACAAACTCACAGCATGCCAGAGACATTCAAACCAGATTATGTGCAGACCCTGGTTCTCCACAGGTTCCTGGCCAGGGCTGTCCGTCCAGGGCCTGTGTTCAGGTTCAGCTGCAGACTGTGACAAAAGAGTCTTCACCCCCAGCCAGTCCCACTCTTCACCTCTCTTTATCCTCAAACCACAAATGTCACCTCTTGCTCTTCCTCCCCCCCTCCCTCCTCCTTCTCCCCCCTCGCTCTGTCTCCCTCTCTCCGGGCATAGGTAGGGGAGGTGTGTGTGTGTGTGTGTGTGTGTGAGCATCTCTACCGTTCACGGTGGGATCAGAGTGAATGAGACGATGGAGAGAGAGAGAGAAGGAGAGAGGGAGACTGTGGTGAAGAGAGAAACCTCAACTATGGAACTCTGGCCACAGCCTTCTAACACAATCCTCCTGACCTGCCTGGCATCTCTCTCTCTTTCTCTCTTCTCTCTCTCACTCACTCACTCACTCACTCACTCACTCTCTCTTTCTTTCTCTCGTTGCCTCTCTTCTTCAGAGTGTCATCGTTTATCATGACTTTAATATAAATAAACACTATCCTAATAGTAATGCATTCTGGGTAGGAAAAGTGGTCCTACAAGTTTTCACCTCCCTCTGCCCCCCCCTCCCCCCCCAGAGCATCCCTGCCCACAGCCCCTATGCAGGTATCCACAGCAACCAGATTCTCCTCAAGGTTGGTCCCTCCTGATGCTCTTTAGCTCCGCCTCCCCTCAGCTCGCTGGCTATCAGGCCTCTGACCTCTGACCTCTGACCGTCCCAGAGTCACTCATGTCCTTCCTCTCCTTCCTCTCCTCCTCTTCCTCCTCCTCCTCCTCTATCTCCCTACAGAGAGCAGGGCAGTCCTGACACTCTCAGTTTCCCCTCACTGACCTGTTATCTGTCTTCCTCCCTTCTCTCTGTCCATCCCTCTCCTCTCCTCTTTCTCTGTCTATCCATGTCCTCCTCTCGTCCTCATTCTCCTCTTCTTCCTACTCCTCCTTCTCTCCTCCTCCTCCTCTTCCATCTCCTCTCCTCCATCTCTGTGTCAGATGGTCTTTCCTCGTTATGATCATGGCTTCATCACTGGTGACCAGTCCAACTTTCAGAGACGTTTAATGAAGGTAGCCCTGCTCTCCTCAGGCATGGCGTCTTCTTTAACCCCCCCGTCTTCCCCTTCTCTCTTTTTCTCTCACATCTCTCACTCACTCACTCACTCTGCCTGTTGTGATGTACTGGTATGTGTGCCTTAATACTCTTAATGTGTGTGACTGCATATTTGTTTGTGTGTTTGTGTAGGTGTGGTTAGTACATTTGTGGGATCACATTTGTGTGTGTAAGTGTGGTTTTTCCAGCCATCTTAGGGGGTTAGTAGCTGGCGCCCTCTGTCCTCTAGTCTAGTCTCTTATGGAGGTGTGTGTGTGTTTCTCAACCACAGTTTTTGTGCTTATTCAACTAACTAAATGCAAAGTGACAACCCCCCCACCCATCCCTCTCCTCTCCTCCTCAGGGTGACCAGGGCCAGGCTGGGCCCCCAGGACCCCCGGGGCCCCCAGGACCAAGAGGCCCTCCAGGGAACACAGGCAAGGATGGGCCCCGAGGCCCCTCCGGGGAACCAGTAAGCTGATCACATGTGTTTGTGTGTCTGTGTGTGTCTGTGTGGTGTGTGTGTGTGTGTGTGTGTGAGAGAGTGAGTGAGTGAGTGTGAGAATGTGTGTCTGAGTGTGTGTGTGTGTGTGTGTGTGAGAGTGTGTGTCTGAGTGTGAGTGTGAGTGTGAGTGTGAGTGTGAGTGTGAGTGTGAGTGTGTGTGTGTGTGTGTGTGTGTGTCTGAGTGTGAGTGTGTGTGTGTGTGAGAGAGAGAGAGTGTGTGTTTATCAAGCCTGTCCCAGTCTTCCTGGATCCTCTAGTGTTCTGTGGCTTACCTAACCCATCCCAGAATAGCAGCTCCACCACGGCCCTCATCTGGGTCCTGTCAGAAATGGCCACAAAGTGGTCCAACTCCCCAAACCCCAGAACCAACATACCCCTCTCTTACCCCGCCCCTCTCCCCCCTGCCCCCGCCATGGCACTGTGTGCCCCTGAAACAGATATGGCCGTACGTGAAGTTCACTGGCAGTTCGCCTTCCTCCACAAACAATGGTTCTCTCCTTTTTGTTCTTCTCTATTCCAGTCTTCTCTCCTCTCTTTTCCTCTACCCTCCTCTCCTCTCCTTTACACTCCTCTCCTCCTCTCTCTCCTTCTCTCCTGTGTCAGATTTTCCTCTCCACTTTTCTCTTCTCCTTTCCTCTCTCTTTCCTCTCCCTGAGGCAGCTGATGTTCCTCCTGATCAGTGTTCTCCAGACCAGAACTTTCTTCATCTACTCTGACAGCCTTAAGCTGTGGTTAGGGGGTGGGGGGGGGTGGGGAGGGGTACAGACCGGCGGGTGGAGGTGGAGGGGTGAAGGAGGTGCAGGGGGTTGTGGGTAGAGGAAAAGGAGGAGGGTAAATCAGGGGGTGAAGATGTTTATCCAAGCGAAGGGTCGCAAGCTCTAAACTCTGTGCAGGCGTCATGGAGATGGAATGGGAGAGGAGGAGGAGAGGAAACGATGGATGGACACTTTAGGACAGGAGGAGGAAGAGAAGAGGAGGGGGGGAGAGAGGAGGAGAAGAGGAGGGGGGAGAGGAGGAGGAAGAGAAGAGGAGGAGGGGAGAGGAGGAGGAAGAGAAGAGGAGGAGGGGAGAGGAGGAGGAAGAGAAGAGGAGGGGGGGAGAGTTGGAGGGGCCCAAAGAGTGAAGGAAAGGTTTAGGCTTTCTCTGATCTCATTCTCTTTAAACCATTTTTCTGGTGTGATGAAAGCAATAACTAAACTACCCAACAATACAGCATGGAGGGGGGGGTAGAGAGAGAGAAAGGGATATAGAGAGAGGGGGACAGAGAGAAAGAGAGAGAGTGAAGAGTAGAGAGAGGGGGGTAGATGGCGAGAGAGATGTACATGTTGTAGACAGATGTGTGAGTGTGAGAACAGCAAAGAAGGAGGTGTGCTGTTCTGTCCATCCTAACTGAGTTATACCCTCCTACATCCCTCATAACACCCTCTTAGTTCCTCATAACACCCTCCTAGTTCCTCATAACACCCTCCTAGTTCCTCATAACATAGAAGGAGAGAAAGGGAGAGGGAGGAATAGAAGCAGGGATAGATGAGATGGAGAGAGAGAAATGCAGAAAGGTGAAAGAGAATGAATGAGGGAGAAACAGAGACAGACAAAGGAGAGGAGAGGAGAGGAGGGGAGGGGAGAGGACGGGAGGGGAAAGGAGGGGAGAGGAGAGGACGGGGAGAGGAGAGGAGAGGAGTGGAGAGGAGAGGAGTGGAGTGGAGAGGAGAGGAAGGGAGAGGAGTGACACAAGATGCAGTATCCGTTAAGTGTTATCAGGAGCATGACCTGAGAGGAGGTCAATACCCTTGTATTTATAACAACATTACAGCATACACTACTTGTCCATGTAGTTGTAGATGAAGAGGCATAAGAGGCTATGAACTGAGTGTGTGTGTGTGCTGAAATTCTCTTGCTCAACATCAACCCAGGCAGATCTTTTCTGGCCCCTCAATGGATGACTTCACTGCAGATGTTGAAGCACCCCCACAAACACACACGCACACACACACACATGCACGTCTGCACATGTATATGCATTCACACACATAAACATACACACATGCTCACAAAGAAACAGGTGGATAGTATCCAGCAAGCGGAAATAGAATACTCTCTGTGTGTTCTGCAGCGAAGCCTGAGACTGATCAAACTCACCTCTCATCATCCCTCTCTCTTTAACACACTCACACACACACACATACACACACACACACACACGCTGTTAGAGACAGTGTTCATCACACAGCCTAATGAAACACTGACATCTAGTGGAGGATGTGAGCACTGCACCTTGGTGTGCTTGAGTTGACGGTCACTCACCACTTCTCACTGTTACTCTTATTGGGTGAATGGATGAGTGAATGACTGGATGAACAGATGAATGGATGAGTAATCCTGTGCTCTCTGTTCCTCTTCCAGGGCTTCCCTGGTCGTGACGGCATTGAGGTGAGTTTAAAACTGTTGGTGTGTCCTGATTACCATGATGGCATGTGATTGGTCAGTCTTTCCTCTGCGAGTGATGACATCATTTGGTTGGTTGAGTCATGTAGGGAAATGTAGTTGTATTGACCAAGCCGATTGTGTGTCTGTGTGTCTGTCGTAGGGTCCACAAGGTGCTCCTGGGAAGCCGGTAAGATGCTTTCAGATATTTCCTCCACACACAGCACACTGCTACATAACGCTAGATAATGCTACATGATGCTACATGATGCTACATGATGCTACATGATGCTACATGATGCTACATGATGCTACATGATGTGTGTGTTTGCAGGGTGAGGATGGAGAGATGGGACACCTCGGCCTCCAGGGCCCCCATGGTCCTCAGGGTCCCCAAGGGTCAAAGGTGAACAGGATGACAGCCATACAGTCACTATTTCCTGATTATGTATCAACGTGATGTAGATCCATTCTTTCTCACACCGTGTGTGTGGTCTGTGTGTGTGTTCCAGGGAGAGCCTGGTGCAGGAGAGAAGGGCGACAGAGGCATGGATGGACTACCTGGTTTCAAGGTGAGTCTCTAGTTAACTCCAGCCCTGAGCTGATCACATGCCAGGAGGGACAACTGTTAATGTGTGTGTGTGTTATCAGGGAGACAAAGGGGACATGGGAGAGAAAGGACTACAAGGAGACATGGTATGTTTGTCCTTCTGACTTCAGTCTCCACTGGTCGCTGTTCTGATTCTGCATCAGAGCACAGTGAATTTACTCTCCTTCTCCCCTTCTCTCTCTCTCTCTCTCTCTCTCTCTCTCTCTCTCTCTCTCTCACTCCTCACTGCCCATCTTTTTTAACGCTTTTCTTTCTCTCTATCTCTTTATGTCTCTCCTTCCTCTGGACTTCCTCTTTTTCTCTCTCTCTCTCCCTCTCTTCCCTCCGACCCTCCCAGGGTCATCCTGGAGAGAAGGGCTCTTCAGGCTCCTCAGAAGTAGTGGACTTCAACGGGAAGCTGCTGGATGCCTTCCAGGTGAGCTCAGGTCACCACGGAGACCATGTAGCTACCTGGTAGTGTTGTAGCTCATGGGTTTACACAGTCATGACCTCACAACCACAAAGGGGACGTCATTCAGTCATGTCATAGAAGTGATGTCATAGATGTGTGTATGTGTAACAAGGTGATGTCATAGAAGAGTATGTAACTGGGTGATGTCATAGAGGCATCTCCGCGGAGACTAACTCTGCTCTCTCCTGACAGGCCATCCACACCATCAGTGTCTCGGTAAACAGCTAGCACTGCATGGTTTGGTTGGTGTGATCTGTAGGCACACACACACACACATCATAAAACATAGTGTGTGTGCGTCTGTAATCCTCCTTAATCTAGGTCATAATTCTTGAGTGTCTGTGTTCCTCTAATTACATCTGAAGGATTAGATGTAAATCCATCTTCTCACCATGAGGCCCACATGAGTCCACCCCAGACAGCCCAATCAGGACTAACCCTAGCCCACACAGCCCAATCAGGACTAACCCTAGCCCACACAGCCCAATCAGGACTAACCCTAGCCCACACAGCCCAATCAGGACTAACCCTAGCCCACACAGACCAGCTACAACCATAGCCCACACAGCCCAATCAGGACGAACCCTAGCCCACACAGCCCAATCAGGACGAACCCTAGCCCACACAGCCCAATCAGGCCCAACCCTAGCCCACACAGTCACCACGTCTGCGTATAAGTGTGTCGGATGACTCGGTACTACAGCAGATGGCTACATGTCACTGGGCACCACATGGAGCCCCTCAGACAGGCAGAGACTCTATAGCTGGGCTTGGCCGCTTGTTGTTTGTTATGGCCTCAAGGCAGCAGTAACCACAGCTTCACATGCAATGTTTATGTGTCTGAAGTGGTGTGATGCTCCTCAGTCTAGAGGAACCATGTCATTGTACTGTTTCTGTCAACGCATTCATGTTGCACAACCCAGAATCAGGGGGAGGGGAGAGGAAGGGAGACTGAGGGAGATAACTGAATCGTTTGTTTATCTTGTGGGTGGGGATTACGATGAGGATGATGAAGAGTGTGTGTTACCATCATCGCTCCCAGATGATTGAGGACCTCCAGAACAATAGATGTTTGTAAACCATTTTTGTTGTCATGGTTTCCCACAAACTGAAAACCTGGAAAATGGTTTAGAAAGAATGATTCCCATCTCTTATTACTGCAAGATGGCGGTGAACTGGTAAGCTTGGAAAGATTTAAGTCCCATGCCAAGTCCCATGCCAAGTCCCATGCCAAAGCCAGGCCACATACCTCAATATTACACTTAAAGATGAGACAGAAGCACTCTGTTTAGATCAGACCCGATGACTTCCTGTAATCATCCATCCAACCACAAGGATTTTGCACTTGGGAACCACTAATAGAGGATGTGTGTGTGATTTGAGATTGGTTTTTGAAACATGTGACATTAGATCAGCACTCAATTATCAGGTCAAATGTAATAGACTGCTCTAAATGGTCTCTATCTGTATGTCTGCGTGTCTGTCTGTATCTCCAGGGCCCACCTGGCCCACCAGGACCTCCAGGACCCCAGGGAGAAAAGGTAAACCCTTAGTTCAAAAGTACAAAGTCCAGTGTAGACTTTGAAAACAGTGGTTCTGTCCTGGAGAGACTCTGTGTGTGTGCGCTGGGAGTCAGGTGGCTGAGCGGTTAGGGAATCGGGCTAGTAATCAGAAGGTTACTGGTTCGATTCCCCGGCAGTGAAAAATTACGTTGTGTCCTTGGGCAAGGCACTTCACCCTTCTTGCCTCAGGGGGAATGTCCACTGTACGGACTAAAAATGTAAAAAATGTTGACGGTTCTGTGTCTGACCGACAGGGTGACCTGGGAGTACCCGGGCCAGCTGGACTGGATGGGTTTCAGGTGAGACTCTTACTGTTCTGACCTGTAGTCTCAGGGAGACAGAATTTAACACGGGCTATAATGGAAACACTCCCTTCCTGCTGTGCGTCTTCCCCAGGGTCTGAAGGGGGACATGGGGGAGAAAGGGGAAGAAGGACCCAGGGGAGAGATGGGAGAGATGGGGCTCTCTGGACCAGCGGTATGTAGAGAGAGCCCAAGAAACCTACCTTGGATCCATCTACTTGAGCTGAGAGGTTTCACTCACTGTCTTTCTATCCTCTCTCTCTCTGTCTCTGTCTCTCTCTCTCTGTGTCTCTCTATGTGTCTCTCTCTCTCTCTCAGGGGATGGATGGACATAAAGGAGAGAAAGGAGACTCCATACTGGAAGACAACCTGGTCAGTGCCACATACTGCCGAATCATCACTATACACTCATAGACTTGTGTCTGGGGCTGCATGCCTGTCTCACCTGGATGTTCATCAGGCTGGTTTTGTGTGTCGGCAGGTCCAGATGATTTCCCAACCTGGCCCCCCAGGGCCCCCAGGGCCCCCCGGCTCTCCTGGATTCATGGTGAGGGACTGGGCTCTGGAACCCCTATCTAGAGAGAGAGAGGCTGTGTTCTAGAACCCCTACCTAGAGAGGAAGGTGGTTCTAGAACCCCTATCTAGAGAGAGAGAGGCTGTGTTCTAGAACCCCTACCTAGAGAGGAAGGTGGTTCTAGAACCCCTATCTAGAGAGAGAGAGGCTGTGTTCTAGAACCCCTACCTAGAGAGGAAGGTGGTTCTAGAAGCCCTATCTAGAGAGAGACATTGTTTGTGGCAAACTCTAACATGGACAGTATGTGCTTGTTTCAGGGTCACCATGGCATGCCTGGTTCCAAGGTAAGACCTCCACAGAGACACTGTCTGTGGACATGAGTGTGTGCCTGATCATCAGTGTGTGTGTAGGTGTGTGTGTGTGTGTGTGTTTGTGAGAGAGTTGCTGAGTGAGTGTGTTGCTGACTGACTGTGTTTCTTAGCGTGTGTTTCTGTGTGTGTGTTTCTGTGTGTGTTTGATGAGTTCCTTTGTGACTGTGCAGGGGGAGCCAGGAGACCAAATCAAAGGAGACAAGGGGGACAGTGGACCTCCTGGACTGAGGGTGAGAACCTGCTACTCAGAATCTGGATCACTGGTGACTGATGCATTTGTATACTAACAGTTCACCTAATATGTTCTGTTCTTCCTCTTTAGGGATTGGACGGTCCACACGGCCCTCCTGGAGCAACAGGATTGGTCGGTCTGCCTGGCACTAAGGGAGAGAAGGTGAGACACGCCCAGGTTATGGGTTATTGATTATTAATAGGCAGAGATGGGAATGAACGAAGTAAAAATACTTTGTGACTGTACTTTGGTTGATTGTTCTGGTATCAGTACTTCACACACATATCTGTACTTTCTACTTCTTCTTGAAAAAAGTTTCTAAAGGTTGAAAACATATTGTCGAAAAAAAAGTTTAGAAAAGTAGAAAAAATATTTTCAACATTTATTTTCAGAATTTATTTTTCCGAAAGGTTACAAAAATATTTTCGACAAAAAGCTTTAGATTTTTTTTTTTCAAAAGGTTGAAACACTTCAAAAAAAGGTTTACAAAAAAGGTTTAGAAAACAACTGAAACTTTTTTGCGTCGTGCTGTGTCTGAAAACAAAACAGTTACTAAAGGTTTAAAAAATACTTTAGAAAAAAAGGTACGTTATGGATGAAACAGAGGGAGTTAGCGATGTCAATATGACTGAGAATAGAGACATTCCTGATCACCCATGGCCATATGCCACGCTTTTGCCATCTCTGTAAATAGGTTACTGATTGGTTTAATTGAATTAACTTTCTTGATCCCCAAAGGAATGTCGATTGACTCGGTCTTTGCAGTTCACTGTGTGAATATAGAGTGATACAGTAGATTGAAACAGGTGTTTCTGTGTCTCCTTAGGGAAGATCAGGGGAGCCTGGAATGGATGTGAGTATCTATCTGTGACCTCCGACCTTTGATGTGACTGTGAGACTGTACCATATGACTCCAGGGGACTTCCTGTTTACGCTTCTGAGCCGTTCCTGTTCCTGTGTGTTTGCAGGGCTTCCCAGGGCTGCTAGGAGAGAAAGGAGACAGAGGAGATCGAGGAGACAAGGTAGGAGGAGACACACACACTGAGGACACTGCACACCTGAGGACACTGCGAGACTTCCTCACAATATCTCTCTCTCTCTCCCTCTCTCTCCCCCTCCCCCCCCCCCTTCCCCCTCTCTGTGTGTCTCTCTCTTAGGGTGACCGGGGGACGGTAGGGAAGAGAGGTCTGAAGGGTCAGAAGGGGGAACAGGGTCCCCCAGGGCTGGACCAGCCCTGTCCTGTGGTACGTCTCTCTCTCTCTCTCTCTCTCTCTCTCTCTCTCTCACACTCACACACACACACACACTCTCACATAAATGCACTCTTAGACACACTTGTACACAGCCTCATTAAAACATTCTGAACATTCCTCCTCATTTCTACTTCATTTTCTACTTTATTTCTGTATTTTCCTCCTGTTTGCTTCCCTTCAGTGTACTGACACACTGGCTCTTGCTGCAGGATGCTGACGGGGCTAAAGCACCCACTGAGGAGGGAGTGTCTGCCCTCCCCCCTTCCCCCCCGGCTCCTCCCTCCAGGCCCCAGGGCCTCTGTCCTCTGGTACTGTTCTGCCTGCCTGCCTGCCTCCTGCCTGTCTTTCTCTCCGCCTGTCTGTCTATCTCCCCGTCTGTTTCTCTGCCTGTCTATTCTTACCTCTGCCTGTCTGTCTTTCTGCCGTTTTGTCCCTTATCTCTGCCTGTCTATCTTTCTACCTTTCTGTCTCTGTCTCTGCCTGTCTATCTTTCTACCTGTCTGTCTCTGTCTCTGCCTGTCTGTCTGCACCTCTCTGTCTGTGTGGTTTTAGGGGTGGGAATCTTTTGGTACCTCACGATTCGATTATTGGGGAGACATATCGATTAAAAATCGATTCCCGATTTTTAGCGATTTTAATCCTCCAAAAAATAATATTACAAAAAAAAATATCCATCAATTTTTTACATTTGTGAATCGATGTGAATCGCTAGAAGCCTAAATCTCGACTCGATTTTTTCCCCTACCCCTAATTTTTTTGATGTGGTGCTGTGTCCAAGAATTTGATTCACATTGAATCTTGAACTTGCATGGTTTAAATATTTCAGTGTTGTCCATGAAAAATCCAGTTTGATCCTGAAGGTGTGTATTTTACAGCCTACCAGATGATACAGAGTGCTCACTGAAACAATTCAATTGTGTCCTGTACAGCAACTGAATCCTTCAATAAATATGGCAATTTATGAACATTGTCATTACTAGACACAGACTTAATAGCCTTCCAGACTTGTAGAGGATCCTTCGGGTTATCAGTGGAAACAGACATGTATTCAGAATTGACCTTCCTGAGAAGAAAAAAACACTTGTTTCTTGGTGCCTAAAAACAAGTCAATCAACAACATCCATCTTGGCAGTGGTGTCTGAACTGAGAAAGAACATTCTGCCACTCTAACCCTCTCTCTGGTGTTCTCTTACCCCAGGGGCAGGACGGCCTGCCTATACCTGGCTGCTGGCACAAGGTGGGTGACGGCACACTCGACTACAACCGACGATTCATTGATTGATGAATTGGTTGGTTGGTTGGATAAAGGATTACTCACATGGGGCTACACGTTTGATTGATAACATCTTGCATGATCACCGGATCAGACCCAGATCCTCAATCAAACAGAAGCTGCCAGATGAGCCTAATAATGATCACATTGACAACCAATAGACAGATCAGTAGCACACCCAGCATCACTGCGAATGTTATTCTGTACAGGAACACTTAGCCTCAGGGACGCCAGAGCCTGACACTGGATCTGGGGATCCCAGTCTAGACTAGTCCCTGGGAGTCAGGTGGCTGAGCGGTTAGGGAATCGGGCTAGTAATCAGAAGGTTGCCGGTTTGATACCTGGCCATGCAAAATGACCTTGGGCAAGGCACTTCACCCTACTTGCCTCGGGGGAATGTCCCTGTACTTACTGTAAGTCGCTCTGGATAAGAGTTTCTGTTAAATGACTAAATGTAAATGTAGACTCCATGAGTGTCCAACCAGACCAGCACTAAACAGCACTGTGTGTAGCTATGATCTGGAGGATGAGCAGTTTACGATGAAGCATGCCTTAGCAGCGTAGTCTTGCTTACGTTAGCAGCCTGTTGTTGTGACTCTGATCAGAAACCTCACTTTAGTACCAATCAACATCTCCTCTCCTCTCTTGCAGTGATGACTAACCAGCAGCATGGCACCTGTACATAATCATCTGCTAGATGCTACTTCAGCTTTGGGCGTCTGTTTTTACCCTTTTTTTATGGAAACATTTGATATAATATATTGAGATTTTTTTTTTTTTTTCTATCAAAGACACTGTTTTGAGTCAACAGTGTTACAACGCTGGATATATGGAATGTGAGTTTTAAGTCAGGTTGAGGTGACAGTCGCACTGCATCTGCAGGGGAGAGACATGGACTCTTGACCTACAGGACATGCAGACTGTATGCTGCTGGAGAGTCTGGATTCACACAGCTGGGCTGGTGCTGTATCACTAACGGGCTCTGTCCTCTAGTTCTTAATGCTGCATGGGAGTGGTGGTGTGTGCTCTCTCTATCTCTCTCTCCCTCTTTCTCCATCCCTCCCTTTCTCAACCCCACGGATGGACAGATCTCCTGGTGTGATGGGGTGAGATGGATGGATGGAGGGACGGAGGAGTGTGGATCAGGGCTCCCTTCTCAACTCTGTGTTTCTGAAAGGAGGAGATGGCGAGACAGAAGCTAAAACGCAAGCGTCTCTCCCAGCCCTGAGGGAGAGGAGCCGCCACCGGAGATGGAAGGATGGATTGATGGGATGGAGGACGCACAGTCCTCCGTGAGAGCCGACAGAGTGATGGAACGCCAGTGTGCCAAACAGAACACTCGGACCCTCCGTTATGGAATCTCACCAGCAGGTGGCGAGAGAGAAGACTGCATTTCCACATTCACCCACATGGAGAAAAAAAAACCCTGGTTCTTGTAAAGCCATCCAACCACAGCACCAAGATTATGGTCATCACAGTCCTTCTGCATCTGTTGAGCTTGTCTCTTGGTCACAGAGCACCCTGGCACATTGCAGTGTTTCTTTGCAGGGGTGTCGTTTGTACGATATGGTGTATGATGATTTCTTATTTTGATATTTTTTATCTTTTATGTGTCTTTGCTCAATAAAGTGCATGATTATCACAAGTCACAGCCTAGATTAGCATCTCGACAGCCTTTAAACAGACAAAGGCAATAAATCACTGAACCATATATTCACATGAGATCAATATTCACCCGTATTTCTATTTTAGGCAAACTCTCCCACACTACTGTCTAATTATGATTCATTCTTGCTCAGTCATATTTCATTCCTTTGCATGAGCATCTGTTGTTGTAACATAAAGATTCATACCAGGGTCTAGCTTAAAGCTAATTTCGAAGCCATCACTGATGGAGATGTTTGCAGTGTTTAGCAAGCAGTGTTACAACTTTGAGTGTTCTTGTTACCATTCAGTATTCAACAATGAAGGTTAGTCATTAACATGAAGTGATTGTAATTAATGTGTTTTTTATTTGTAGTGGACACCAGTTGACTAAATGAAGGGGTTAGAATGAGTTTTTCCAGACAGTGTTGACGGGTCATAAATCAAGTGCTTGTTAAATGGTCTATTATTATCTTAATCTTAGTGTAAGACACATTGCTATGGGTTACTTTTACCTGGGTTCATGGACAACGGTAGGAGATTTTGCTGCTGACTTAAAGTTCCAGTATTTGTTTTGCATACAGAGTTTAGTCAGATAACGTGTAACAGATGAGGGAGGGGTTTGTGAAACACACCTGAAGCTAAGTTCTAACTAACTGTTGTTTTTGTAAGTATTACTACACAGTGAAAAATCATACTAATTCTCAGTTGGTTTAACATTACCTGTTTGTTTTAAACACAATCATATGTCAGACAGATTTACATTTTAAGGTGAATATTATCATGACATATTCATATTTCTACATACTGTGGTTTCTCATGGTGCTTCAGTTATCTTAAGGTTTGTGTTTCTGGAGATTTGGTATTTGACACTGTGTTAACCAGTTCTATTACACATATCGATGCCACATACAAACACACAGATTAATGCAAACATAGATATGATCATGCCAGTTTAAGATTTGTTCATGCGTTGAAATACACTATTGTACCATTTCCAGTATTATTATTTCCATTGTTCCAACGCAAGATTCAAGATTTTAAAAGCTTTATTGTCTATACTATGTAAAACTCTGCACCTGTTATTGGGCATGTTAAAGGTTGAGACAAAACAACCTTCCCCTCTGAGACAAACAAGACGGTTCTCTGACAGTACACACAAGGGTCTGACATAGTACACATAGGGTCTGACATAGTACACATAGGGTCTGACATAGTACATGTAGGGTCTGACATAGTACACATAGGGTCTGACATAGTACATGTAGGGTCTGACATAGTACACGTAGGGTCTGACATTGTATACGGTCTGACAATGTACACATTTATTTCTTTAGCAGACTGCCAGCCTCTCTTCTCAAGGGATGAACACTTTTGAATGGTGACACAATGTCTAAATAGAGTTTGGTGTGTTTTAACATAAGTAGGCTATCACAGTATTATTAATATTATTATTAGTTTGATTTTATGATTTTTGTGTATTTGGTTGTGTGTTTGGTTGTAAAAGAATCAAGCTATTTTTGTAACTGCTCTGTATCTCATTATGTAAAATCTGGTCAGTTCAACATGTAGAGTGAAATAAATTATCCACATATAAACCCATTTGATTCCCGCTGGTTCTCTTCCTCATACTGCAGATACTCCCCAACCCCCACCTCCCTAACAGGCTTAGAGACCTGAGACAGAAGTTTCATTATGTTACTATCAAGGAAAAGGCGACCATAAAGTATTAAAATGAAGCTTGAGCTAGGTGTACAGTGAGATCACGACGGCAGGAAGAAACAACATAAAAACAGATAATTTTGTTTGAAATATATATATTACATACGCAGTATGAGCATGATGTGGCAAATAATAGCAGATAAAGTGAAAAGAAGCCTTTGAATCCACACGGGCAGGAAAGGGTTACAGCTCGTTCTTCCCAGGATGCTTCACGGCCTGATCGACCCCTCAAATGTTCTGTATCCGGGTTAGACCTTCCTTTTCCGCTGTGCCCAAATGTGAGAGGAGCTAGGGTAACCTAGACCTCAAAATAATCTAAATCCATCCTTCAAGAAGGCACCCTTAAACTTCGCCAAAATGACCGAGCAGATGACTCTTAGGGGGACCCTGAAGGGACACAATGGTTGGGTCACACAGATCGCCACAACTCCTCAGTTTCCCGATATGATTCTGTCTGCATCCCGAGGTAAGCGCTGTTTAGCCCGCAACGGCAACATGGCTCACCCTAGTTCGAATGCCAGCGCGAACTAACTCTCGGTAATTCAAAAGGGAAATGACAAACTGGTGGCGATGTGGAAGAAACCTATCGGAGTTTGTTTTACTACAATGTGTGCACATTAACGGGTAATTTCGCCACCGCTCACAGGACAGTCAAACGAAATCATTTTACCGGTAACGGTAACGCCAGATAGCAACGCACTCATCCTACGCTCCAACGTCAGCGATGCTGACAACGCACATGGGGCTGTAATTCAGACACTAGGGTTTAAGTCTTCCGCGTACAATTGACTTGAACCAGCAAATTGACTCGTACCGGCTGATTTGCAACTAATGGTTTGTAGTCAAACGTTGGCACGGTATATCACGTAGCAGCCAACATTGAAGTGTACTGTGTGAAGGCCCATTCGCTCAATTAGCTACCGGTAGCTAGCTTTCAAGGAGTCGCAACATGGTCAACAGTGCAACTGTCAAGCGAGCTGTGTCATGTACTCCTATGCAATGCATGTCTAACGGACTATTAACAGTTGGTAGCCAGAATGTATTGGACTAACGTCTCCTCTGTTACTTCAGACAAGTCTATCATCATGTGGAAGCTGACCCGTGACGAGACCAACTATGGCATCCCCCAGCGCGCCCTCAAGGGCCATTCTCACTTCGTGAGTGATGTGGTCATCTCCTCCGATGGGCAGTTTGCCCTGTCTGGGTCCTGGGATGGGACCCTCCGCCTGTGGGACCTCACCACGTAAGTCTGGGGAAGGGGGTAAAGAAGACTGAAGAGGAAGGTTTTGAGATGCAGGGGCCATGAGGGGTTTAAGAAGACTGATGAAGGGTGGAAATATGTGGGGAGGTGTAGAGAGAGAATGGAGAGGGTGGACTCATGATCTAGGTTTGTACTTGCATGGTTACTTGAGGGACTGACACACTAGGGTAGGGCTTTGGGTGAGCTGGGTTTCAGTGTGCTGGTTCCTTAGTGATGAAACTTACTAATGCCATCTGCTTCACCATGATGATAAAGAGGCTGTTTCTGAAAGCTGCCACTGCAGTAGGGATGAAATCAGATGCATCAACTGTGAAGATTCTCAAGGTTGCCTTTTAAGCAGAGAACTTAACTTCTACATATCTAATCATGTTCTGGGAAACAAACTGCCAGCAGTGTATGTTCCAAATACGGTATCCCCCCATAACCATGCTCTCTCCTCGTCCTCCCTCCTCCAGTGGCACCACCACCCGCCGCTTCGTGGGTCACACCAAGGACGTCCTCAGCGTGGCCTTCTCTGCCGACAACCGCCAGATCGTGTCTGGTTCTCGGGACAAGACCATCAAGCTGTGGAACACCCTGGGTGTCTGCAAGTACACCATCCAGGTAAGCCTGCTGGGGGGGGGGGGGGCTGTACTGGGGCGATGTAGATCTAGGTCAGAGAACCGTGGATTATTTAGGTTGAACATCCTAACCTTTGACCTCTGTCTGCTCCTATAGGACGAGAGCCACTCTGAGTGGGTGTCCTGCGTGCGCTTCTCCCCCAACAGCAGCAACCCCATCATTGTGTCCTGTGGCTGGGACAAAATGGTCAAGGTACGTCCTCATCCTGGAGGGTTGGTCTCCGTTTAGAGCAAGATGTAAACTAGACTAGGTGGAGATGTTGTGGATTCTCCTGCTTGCTGCAGTCTGCAGAGGGGTGGCCTCTTTGGCCTGGCCAGACGTCCTACCCTGTGATTACATCGTGACATTATTTGCCTGAGCTACAGCTCTGACGACAAGTCCTGCAATGATGAGGGTTCTGGAAACCAGACTACAGCATGTATATCCATCCCATAATAAACAGCCTGTGTGGGAACACCACTAATTCCTCACTTCTCCCTCTCTCCTTCCCTCCTTCTGTCTCTCACCCCCCTCGTCCTTCTCAGGTGTGGAACCTGGCCAACTGCAAGCTGAAGACCAACCACATCGGCCACACAGGCTTCCTGAACACAGTGACCGTCTCTCCTGACGGCTCCCTGTGCGCCTCCGGAGGAAAGGTACCAGCAGGGCGGGGCTAAAGGGGCTGGAGGTCTCACTCAGCCACTAGGGGCCTGTCCTCCCATAGCTGTTCAACGGGCTCTGGAGGTCATCGTCGGGGGCCCCTTGCTGGCTGGTGTTGCTGTGTGTAACGAGTGCAGGTCTCAGTAGTGATGAAACTTACTAATGCCATCTGCTTTACCGTGATGATAAAGAGGCTGTTTCTGAACGCCACCTGCACTTCAATCATGCCAACTCTGTTGGTCCACTCCTTATGCTAACACACTAAGATCAATGGAGCGTATTGGATTACCTGTGGTTAACTGCTAGGCTAACTGCAAGATGACTGTCTTGCAGGCCTTTGAGGCTGTAGTTTCCTCCTAACGGTGTACCTGGACATACACTTGTGACAGTGAACACGTCACTAACTTCCTCTCCCTCATTAGGACGGCCAGGCCATGCTGTGGGACCTGAACGAGGGCAAGCATCTGTACACCCTGGACAGTGGTGACAACATCAATGCTCTGTGCTTCAGCCCCAACCGCTACTGGCTCTGTGCTGCCACCGGACCTAGCATCAAGATCTGGGTGAGACATGGACACACACACACACAATGTTGTCCTTGTGTTTTTCATGTGATGAAATGGGAGAGGCCGTGATGGAAACTTTCATTTGCCAGCTGTATTTCTGTGATGATAAAGAGGCTGTTTCTGAGCCCTCACTGCCTAAACAAGACCAGTATTCAAATACGGTTACATCACATTAACAGATGTTACTGTAACATACATAGCTATTGGAGATTACACCGTAGAAGTAGTTGCTGCTCTGAACTTCATGAATCTTGTGTCTCGGGGTGCAGGATCTGGAGGGGAAGATCATCGTGGATGAGCTCAGACAGGAAGTGATCAGCTCCAACAGCAAGGCCGAGCCCCCCCAGTGCACCTCTCTGGCCTGGTCTGCTGATGGACAGGTACGCCTGCCGCTTACTACGTCTGAACATCCTAAAGCAAAATATGCAAAGGAAAATTGAAGTCTCAATCGTCATATGTTGAGCCTCGTGTAGAAAAATCCCTGGTCAGATTCTGTCCATTTTGTCTTCCTCTGTCTCCCCTGTTGATTATAACGATTCACTTAAAACTTCTGAGGTTCACTGGTGACACTCCTGCAAATATGAGGGGGAGATGGAGTACTGTAAACGTAAAATATTTTTGGAAGACCACATTGAAATTGGAAAACTCAATACTGGGATGAAGTTTAACCAGTTTGATCATCTTTCTCCTTCACAGACCCTGTTTGCTGGCTACACTGACAACCTGATCAGAGTGTGGCAGGTCACCATTGGAACCCGATAAGAACTTTTCTCAGAAATGAATAAAAAAAGACAGTTTTAAAGGAATTTTGTTGTTGTTGTTATGACTTTAAATGGCGTGAACAGAAATGTACATTTAATGGGAGGATTGAATGGTACCAGACATGAATTTGCTTCAGATCTGCCTTAGCGGCTTCTGGAATTGTGATGGCGATTCACTGTTTATGTATGCATGTACACAAGACCCAGGGGTGCGTCCCAATACTGCTACCATGCTATTTGGTATGTAACGCTAAATGTTAAAACCTGGGGTTGTGGATATTGGGGGACGGACAGAAATCTAAAATGGCCAGGACGTCATCGACCCACGCGGCTCGCCGTCGCCGTATGTATCCTAGCAACGGTTAACATTGTATGATGAAGTAGCTTGACAGTTTGAGAAACTAGGAACTGAAGTGAGTAAATGCTATTTCCGTTATTATGGCGTTGTAAATTAGATCGCTGTGTTAATGCAAATTTATTTAGGTCTAAATGTCTTTGTAAACAAGTGTCTCGCGAAAATGTTTGAAGTTGTATTCATGTCTAGTACTAGCGTGAGGTTGTCTACAGTAGCTAGCTCTAGCTCAGTAACATTTAATTAAGTTTAAAGACTTACTGTAGCATTTCAATTACGGTAGCTAGATTTGCGCTATTTTAACTATCATCCGCCTTAAATTAATCGCGTACTCTGTTGCTGGCTACCGACTCGGTGGCAGCGCACATAGCCTAGCTACAACTGTCCTACTAGACCTAGTAGGGAAAATGGATGGAACGCCGAAACATCCGATGCGGGCCCCACGTATATACGTGGAGAGAACATTGGCACTGATCAAGCCCGACGTCATCCATAAGGCCGAGGAGATCGAAGACATCATTCTGAGGTCTGGGTTCACCATCCTACAGGTTGGTCTCTGTTCACAAATGTTGCGCAGCTGTCGAGACACATTTCTTAAGGTTATGTTGGTAAACAGAGTGTAGTCAAAGTGACAAGCAGGCCCCTAACCCTAGTCTTCTGAAAACGATGTTTGAGTCTCCTGCTCAATGCTGGTCAGTTGTTAGCCAAGCCTACTGAATTTAGACTACTAGCTTTGGGTTTCAATTTCAGAATGTGTGGCAATGACTGCCAGAGGGCGTAGATGGGGATATATAGGTCAATGGATTTCGGTTCATCAGTAGACTTGGTCGGGGCTTAGCGCAGATGTCACAGCTGTGTCAGTATATTGCAGTTCCCTACAACAAACATTTCCTCTGCGTTGATTGTTCTGCGTATGTCTGTATGTCGTCTTAATCCTGTCCAGAAGCGCAAGCTGCAGCTGACCCCAGAGCAGTGCAGTGACTTCTATGCAGAGCAGTATGGGAAGTTGTTCTTCCCCAGTCTGACGGCCTTCATGAGCTCAGGCCCCATCATCGCCATGACGCTGGCACGGCAGCAGGCCATCGCTCACTGGAAGGCTCTCATTGGTCCCGTCAACAGCACCAAGGCCAGGGAGACGCATCCTGAATGGTCAGTTCGGTGTTGGGGACCCTGACCCCTGTAACAGGACCAGGGTTTGAGGCAGGAATGCTGCCAGCTAGTGTTTAATTTACATTTACATTTAGTCATTTAGCAGACGCTCTTATCCAGAGCGACTTACAGTAAGTACAGGGACATTCCCCCGAGGCAAGTAGGGTGAAGTGCCTTGCCCAAGGACACAACGTCATTTGCACGGCCGGGAATCGAACCAGCGACCTTCTGATTACTAGCCCGATTCTCTAACCGCTCAGCCACTTGACTAATTAAGAGACTTCATATTAGGGGGTTCCTGAATGACATCCTATAGCAATGTCCATCTAAAAATAGATGCCTAGTATTAAGAGTTAGCAAGCAGTAACATTTTAACTACAGTACTGTTTACTGTAGCTTACTGTAACTCCGGTCAATGTGCTGTATGTGCAGCTTGCATGGTGTTCGTTGTTTTTAATGACTGCTTTGGTAACAGCCGTGTTGGATGTGTCCCACAGTCTGCGAGCCAAATATGGCACCTCTGACCTTCGGAACGCACTGCATGGCAGCGAAGCATTCTCCTCTGCAGAGAGCGAGATCAAGTTCATGTTCCCCAAGTGTGAGTGAAACAGACCGACACGATTCTCTCGCTCTCTGTCTCTCTCTCAAACACACACAGCTAAACACAAAAGAGAACAATCTCTTCTCGTCCGCACTAGCCATGCTTTCAACATGACACACACTGAAGTATTAGTATAACATGTCTCTGTGTAGTGATGTGTGTGTGGGGGTGTGTCTGTCTCTGTGTGTGTGTGTGTGTGTGTGTGTAGGGAGTCAGGTGGCTGAGTGGTGAGGGAATCGGGCTAGTAATCCGAAGGTTGCCAGTTCGATTCCCGGTCATGCCAACTGACGTTGTGTCCTTGGGCAAGGCACTTCACCCTACTTGCCTCGGGGGGAATGTCCCTGTACTTACTGTAAGTCGCTCTGGATAAGAGCGTCTGCTAAATGACTAAATGTAAATGTGTGTGCGCGTGTGTGTATCCAGCCGTGATTGAGCCCATCCCAATGGCAGAGGCGGCTCAAGACTACCTGTTCAGGTTTGTGAGCCCCACTTTGCTGAGTGGACTGACTGAGCTCTGCAAGCAGAAGCCTGCGGACCCCTATGTGAGTAACACAGCAGGCCCAGCACCCTGACAGACGCCCAACAGGCTGTACTATAGAGACAATATAGACACTGACCCGTAATACAGGGCGCCAGGACTCATCAGGAGCAAGGTCATTGTGAATAGGGGATCATAGGTAGCCCATGCAGCGCTCTCTGACTCACCTGTTTGCATCCGGTCTTTGTTGTTTGTTTGTTGTTGTTTTTTCTTCCTCTGCTCATCCAGACCTGGCTCGCTGATTGGCTGATCAAGAACAATCCAAACAAGCCGAACGTGAATGACGGAGCAGAGTGACAGCAGAGCTCATTGATAGAGGACAACATCTCGGTTTTAATTGGTCAACGGGATAGAATGAACTGCTCTCTGTCTTCACAGATCTGGTTACTATGTATTGTTTTAAAAGGAAATTAGATGGTTAGTGTAATGATGATGACATAAGAGTTTAATAGTCTGGGTTGGTTGACTACACATATATTTATGTGTTCTGTACAGTATGTTAGTGCACAGTTAGGGTTATGTTTTTTACACTGACATGTTCTGACTTGATCGAATGTTTACAAAATCTTATGTTATTGCTGCAAATAAAATTAGTTTTTATTAACTGTCAAGTATATATATTTAATGACATTTTCAATGCAACATGTGGCCATTTCCTGATCTTAACAGGTTGCTCTAAAGTTCTTTTAGTTTTGCAAGTCGTTGCTCCAAGAATGTACCCAAAAGCAGAAAAGGTACTGAAAGTTCCAATGTGTAAGGGGCGTCTACATTTGTTGTGAAAAATGAATGGGTGTCTGCAATTGGTGCTGGCTATGATTGACAGATTTTGGGATCAAATCAAGGGCTCAGTAGCTGAAAGGTCTTTTTTTTTGTACCGGTACTATAAAACCAACCACGAGTTGGCGTTGTATGGGAGAATCCATCTTGAAGAGCCTTCTCCGATTGTGTGATCAGTAAGCAGCTATTTGTGGCTTATTTTGCATCTATATCGCTTGTTTTCATTATTTAAATTATTGTGTAAGTATAATTATACTATCTGGTTGCATTATTGTGTATTTGACAAATGCTTGCCATTTCTGTTTCTGTAACAAAACGCATTAGCGTGCGCGGCCTCTGCATTACGTAACTATGATTTGAGTAGTACGTTCATTGGTTTATGAGCGCGATACAAGCTTGTTACATTGTTTCTCGGTCTCAGAGAACGGGATACTTTCTGACAACATTGTTTCATTATGCGATCGCAACGCCCCTTCCTACACCGAAAACATGGCTTTCTGAGAATGTATGGGAGACTGTCTTGCCTGCCAAAATGGTGGGGGGAAATGTATGCATCGGCATAGCATAAATGGCGAAGCATGTACTGCTAGTGGGGCTTACATAATGGTAGCTCTTTTGTAACGTTATTTCGCTTTATTCAGGATAGAAAGGGAACATAATACAAAATGTCTGACACCGAGCAACAGTTGATGGAAACATCAGAAAACGGACACGAAGGGGAAGAGGCAGAGGATTTTAACGGAGCCGGGCCCACGGAAGAAGAGACCGAAGAGGCGGTGAATGAAGGCGAAGAGGAGGCAGTGCCCGAAGCTTGTGCGGACGAGGGTGTTGAAGACGACGGGGTAGAGGAAGAGGCAGAGGCAGAGACGACGGAAACACTCGAGGGGGAAGGATCGCAGAACGGTGCCTCTGAAGGCGGACAGATCAACGCCAGCAAAGGCGAGGAAGATGCGGGGTGAGTAGAGCGATGGGTGGTGTTCAGATCAGCAGAGCTCTAATGGGTCGCCTTCTCTCTTTGTTCAGTCGGGCTTTGTGTTGGCGCCATGTGCGAAGCGGAGGGGGGATGGGCACTTTAGACAGGCTGCAAATGTAGCGCCCCGAACGATTAACATCATTCTAGGGGAGATTAATTGGGCAGTGTTGCGAGATCCTTTCGACTATAATTATTTTGAAATGCCATAGCTTGTAAGCAAATGTAACGATGGTTATAATCAGTGTTGGTGCCCTCTGCATGTCCACCGATAGGCGACTATAAAAACAGATGTGCAGTGTTTCAGAACGCCCCCTCCCCCCCATTTAATAGGATCAGTCAAATTAATTAATCCCCTTTTTTATTTATTTTTCTTCAGAAAAATGTTTGTCGGTGGTCTCAGTTGGGACACAAGTAAGAAGGATCTCAAAGACTACTTCTCTAAATTCGGTGAGGTGACAGACTGCACCATAAAGATGGACCAGCAGACAGGCCGGTCAAGAGGCTTCGGGTTCATCCTCTTCAAAGAAGCGGTCAGCGTAGACAAGGTGAGCAGGCCTCCTAAGATGAGAAAGTTTCAATAGTACACAATGTTCTGGTGCAAGTCATTGGCCAGCGCATGGCCAGAACTGGCTGTTAACCTCATGTGGACAATCGTACACTAGTGGCTTGTACCACAGGATGTAAAAGTGTCCATAGTACTCAATGTTCTGCTTAATAATGAGAAGCTGTGGGTCATTGTGACCACTGGGAACTGCCGTGGGGTTGTCTTTCCTGAGTGGAGTGTCTCCCTCCTCCACTAGGTGCTGGAACAGAAGGAGCACAGACTAGACGGCAGACAGATTGACCCCAAGAAGGCCATGGCCATGAAGAAAGAGCCTGTGAAGAAGATCTTCGTAGGAGGCCTCAACCCAGACACAGACAAGGACGTCATCCAGGAGTACTTTGGAACCTTCGGAGAGGTACATTGTGTTGCCTCCTGGTATGAAATGCGCTATATAAATAAAATGTGATTTGATGCGGAATGCTGGGCCGGGGGGGGGTCGTGTGGATGTGTCATGTTTGAGAAGACTCTCATGCAGGGAATGGGAAAGACTGCGCCAGCCAGGGTTGACAGCGGCGTTGAACGGCCGTTGTGTGTTTTCGCCCCGTGCTCTTGCAGATCGAGACCATTGAGCTACCTCAGGACCCAAAGACGGAGAAGAGGAGGGGGTTCGTTTTCATCACGTACAAGGAGGAGGGTCCAGTGAAGAAAGTGCTCGAAAAGAAATTCCACAACGTCAGTGGATCGAAGGTGAGCCGCCCACAAGCGGACCAGATGGGTGGGCCCACTGTGGAATGTGCCAGGACTGTGCCAGTGTGAAAGCTTTCTTAGCCTGGGGCTAAGGGCAGTTTGAAAAGCCTAACACTGGCACAATCCCGGCACATTCCACAGTGGGCTAACCCCGACTTTAGCCTAGTCCTGCTCCGGCGACGGGTTAGCTCGCCATCCCCTGACAATTGGCTGAACACAGGGCTTTAGGTTAACCCTGGATTAACAATGCGTGTGTGAAAATGGGCTTAGATATCCCCAGGGGGTCAACTCTTAGCATAGGGCTATCGTGGGCTGAGAATATGCAGTGTGACATGGCTGAGGGTGGCCCAGGTGACCTTGGGGCAGACGCAGAAAGTCCTGCTGTAAAGCGTTGTCTGTGGCGACCGGTTGTCTGTGGCGACCGGTTGTCTGTGGCGACCGGTTGTCTGTGGCGACCGGTTGTCTTCAGGGGTGATGAAGTAACAGGAGACACTTTGGCTGTTACCTGACAAAGATGCATGAACAACATATTCCTGTTCAGTGAGCCCGTGTTGTTCTTGTTCCAGTGTGAGATCAAGATCGCCCAGCCCAAAGAGGTGTACCAGCAGCAGCAGTTTGGTGGTCGTGGAGGAGGACGAGGAGGCCGAGGGCGAGGAGGTGAGGAACACCAAGCTGTAACTTAAGGGGGAGCTGAGGGGCACGAACACTAAAGGAGGATAAATACAGTTATTTCTGTGGTCCACAAAGCTATTTGATGTCAGTCTAGCCGTCTGTTTGGACAAGATTCCAACCTGACCCGGTTACTGGTGTAGGGATTAGGATTAGTTTATTACATGATAACAAACCCCAATTCCTTGATATTCAAAGTAATGCAACGATAACCAGCCTGGCTGTGGTGTAGATGTCCTGCTGACACACCCCCTCAGTCTGTGCTGGAACTTTGCCAGATGGATGATACAGGGCTTGTAAATACAGCTTCCAGAATTATATTTAGATCTGTTAGTTTGAAAGTGATCGTGGTAAGCTGCTGGTGTGATCCTTCGAGATTACATTAACCTTTAACCCCTGCCGCCTGTACCGTCCTCAGGTCAGGGTCAGAACTGGAACCAAGGTTACAACAACTACTGGAACCAAGGTTACGGTAACCAAGGTTACGGCTACGGGGGACAGCAGGGCTACGGCGGATACGGTGGCTATAGCAACTACGACTACTCGGCTGGTTACTACGGCTACGGGGGTGGTTATGACTACAGTAAGCGCTAACCGCCCAAAAAAAAAAAAACGTCAACAAAAAACAACAAAACAAAACCTTTAAAAAAAAAAAAAAAAAACTGAAAAGAACCTTTTGTTGGTCCTTTTGTGGTTCAGAAGAACTCAGTCCGTTTTTCTCTTGTCCTCCCAGACCAGGGAAATACAAGCTATGGAAAAACTCCAAGACGTGGAGGCCACCAGAGTAGCTACAAGCCATACTGATCACATGTAGTGCAGGTATGCATTTTTGCATCATCTATGGTGATATGACAATCTAGCTGTAACCATTTGTGCCTTTTTGACTCCAAAATTTCTCCATCTAGTCTTAAACCCATTCAAACGTGCGTTCTAGGGGGCTTTAAGGGGGGGTGGGAGCCGGGGGAGGTGGGGGGTAGGGGTGTCATTAGTGATGGATTCATTCCATGTGCCGACCATCTAAGATGCATCCCTACTACACTACTGGATCAATAAGGGTTGAGGTGGTGGTGGATAGGGCTGGTCAGTGGGGGCCCGAGGTGTGGCAGCTAGACGTCATGTCCCTGTGGATGGTCACCCTCCATGTGTGTCTCGTTACCTGGCCTTGTTCCAACTCATAACTCATAAACGTCATGGTGTCTTGTCTTCACTACTAAAATTTTTTTTGCCACTGGTGTTTTCTCAGTAACTGTGAGCACCATTGTTTTCCCTCTCAAGGTCTAAAGTAAGATAGGAGGATGATCCCGTGGTCCAGCCACAGCCAACACGGGGTCTGGCTTTTCCTTTGGAGTTGGCAGAAATTTGGACTCATGCTCCATTTGTACAGATCAAGTGAGGAACTGGGGAAGCAAATGTCACTTTTCCACTTTTTATTTTATATTGTTTAGTGTCCATTTACATTTCCAGCAATGGAAGTGTTATTTTTACTGTACTTTTTGGTACCTTTTTGAATCTAATGTATTGTATGGTTGTATTTTACATGTCTACTGGAATTACCAACAAGCCGGAACAGAGCTTTCAAAGCTTATAAAATAAAACAATTTAGTTTTCTTATTTTTTTTTTCTTTGGTGTTTCTAGACTTAGATTATTTGTTCCAGTGCGAGTGTTCAGACACAGGTTGCATGGCTTCAGAGTGGGGTGAGGAAAGATGAGGGATTTAAAAAACGAATCAAAAGGTTTCATTGTAAGCTTGTCTAGTGAATGTTTGCAGTTGGCTAGTAGACAAGGACAACCCGCAATTGTTTTTTGGCTTTTAAGGAGATTTTTTTTTTTTTCCCCATCTTGTGTAATTTTTAAAGTGGCTTTACTAGTGTTACTACGACGACCGAGCGCAAGCCTGCTAATGTACGACTGGATACTCATTCCTCTAGTGTCTTGGGCAAATTGGTAGAAATAAACATTTGGTTTATATTACACGTGGACCCTTTTGTTATTATTTATAAACCTAATGCTAATGTGGTTAATGTTAAATGCTTTAACTGTTAAATGGCTTGCTTGTCTTGTCTTTATTGGTAATGTTAAATGCTCTGCTGATGCCCCTATGGGAAGTGGAGAAAGAGAAGTCTTCGCTGGCAGCAGGATAACTGGTCAGAATGGGTGACAGTTGAGTTCGTATCCTCGCCCCACTAGCTGATTGAAACCTGCTATATGTGGATGGTAAAACGACAGCACTGGGTGTGTTTAGAGGTGACTGATTCCAGGATGTAGTCGTTGTCCTCTGGTAAGTGTCTCCCCTCACCCTACCCCCTACCCCCCATCTATGGCTCTTCCTGCCCACAGTGAAGTCTGTCATGTGACCGTGTCGCTGAGGGCGGACACTAATGGATGCAATAAGGTGTTTGCTGTGGTCTACTGAGCAGATGTCTCCCCTTTTTACCCCTCACAGTAGCGCCCTATCCAGTTCCAGTCTATACCTCTACCAGTTGCATGAGAAACAGAGGGAATGTGTTTCATGTTTATTTTTAATCATTCATGGTATAAAACGTACACAGTGTTCCGGTATGACAAACCTGCCTTTTGTTGACAAAATGTCATCAGTGGCCTTAATTTCTTAGTTCCTCTTAGAACATACAAGATATTGGTGATTGCATATGGCTTTATCCACCATTTAGGTGATCAATAGCTGTGAAAGACAATCGCGATATGGTCTGGAGAAGTTCACTTTGGTTCTGTCATGTGAATGTTAACTTTTTAGATAGGAATCATTTTAAAAATGGTGTTTGGTGCCGTCTGTGACGAAGCTCTTTGTCTCAGGAGTGATGTGAGACGCCCTCCTTCATCCAGTTCTCTACCTCTCAACCTGATGAATGTGACCAACTCACAATGTCTGACTGATGCCATTAAATTTTTCTACAGGTTTTTTGCAAACCTTAGATGTCTCACTTGTCCAGTTTGTCTGCGTTGGTCTCCATGTCTGGAAGATAACGTACAGCTGGGAGTCACACACGGGTCCACAACAACTGATGCACATCTACTCTACAGCTCGTCTGTAGTCATGCAAGTCAGTAAGGTGATCATAGCATGTAACAGTCTTTACATGTAGTTACTGATCAGTTGAATGTACTGTGTATGTTTTGGTACCTGTGAGAATGAGATCGATGTGGTGAGCCACCAGCTCTGCGTCCTTCATGCTGAAGCACATGGGGGGCTTGAACTTCACCACGTTCTCCCAGGGCCCGTCCGTACTCACACAGATCCTCTGCAGCTTCAGCCTGGCCCAGAACAGGAGAGACCTCAGGACTTGTCTGTTTACAATCCTCCCACCATGGTAATAATGTGACCGACATTAAGGATGGATCACAACTGCGTATCAAAGTACCTTTGGATTCAGAAGATATGAGTAGTACTTGATTTTAAATGCACATGGTGTTGAAACCTAGCTAGAAACAGATGAGGGGTGTTTGGCTGAGTACTTAAAGATTGTCCACGTGTGACCTGTTGCAGTATGACCTCTCACCTCTGGACCACCTGTGCAGCGGCTTCTGTAGCAGGGGTCCGCTGGTCTCGGTCAGTCACCAGCTCCAGACCCACAAACAGACCCACACCCCTGCCCGCCCACACACAACACATCACACACAAGCGAAGATGTGACCGTATACCTGTATTCGTAAAAAAACGTGGCCAAAAAGTGTCCATTGAAATGTCAAAATGTGGCGTCCATCAGGCTCAGGCCTGTAGTCATCCCATTCGAGATGGGGGTCACCTGTTTGCCCTCACCTAACGTCCCCAATGGACAGGTGCTTGGTCTGCAGCTGCGCCAGCAGCTGTTTAAGGTGGCCTCCAACACGGGTGGAGTTTCCCCTTAGGTCCTCCTTCTCGATTACATCCAGAACCGCCAGCCCGATGGCACATGAGACCGGGTTTCCCCCAAACTGGACACACAGTCAAATACTCAACACCACATCTGTGATTAGTACTCAACAATCAGCAAGACTGTAGAGTGCAGCCTGTTTGGTCAAATTATAATCGGAAAGGTTTCGGTTGTAAATCAACAAACGTAGAAGTTAAATAGAAAACGATTCCCAGCTCTGGTTGAGGTCCTCTACTGATGGTAGCAGTGTTACCGTATTGAAGTACTCGACTCCGTTAGCTGTGAATGCCGCAGCGATTTCCTCGGTGGTTACCACGCAGGCCAGGGGGTGCCCGTTGCCCATCGGCTTCCCCATGGTGACGATGTCCGGGCAGAAGACCCCGCCCTCCATCTGGAAGGCCCAGAAGTGGCTCCCGACACGCCCGAAGCCAGTCTGCACCTCGTCCGCCACGAACACCCCTCCCGCAGAACGCACGTATCTGTGGAGTGAGACAGATGACGATTGATTGGTCAATCAAAAACACATCGATGAGCCTTAACAAACAAGGGCAGGAAACACACCAGCCCACTCTGTCACACATTTACAATCACACCCAGGGTTGGATAGACTGGAAGTTGGAAGACTCTTTTCCTGTGTTCTTAGGACGTGTCTTCAGAAGAGGAAAAGGTAGTGCTGTGTTTACAAAGACCTACTCTGCTACTTTTGTTGAGTATCCTGAGGGCAGAATGATCTGGCCTCCGACACTGGGCAATGATTCAGCGAAGAACGCAGAAACCTGTGGAACAGTTACAGCTGTTATAAATGGTTATAAAAATCTTTCCCAACTGCACGATGATATCCTATGCTCGAGCTGTCGCACTGCTTTGAGTCTCACCTTGCGACCTTTTAGGTGGACCTGGTCGATCAAGTCCTTGACTGTGTCAGCGTAGGCCTGGGCGGGGTCGGGGTGGTCCTCTCTGTACAGCCCCCTGTAGGTGTCTGGCAACGGGGCCTGGAGAGACACGTGCCAGACTCACGACAAAGCACAACGAAAATAAGCTAACTCGATAGGTTATAAATACTTGAAGCAGTAGCTGGTTCAAACCAAGTGAGTGGATTTTCAGTGCTTTGATGAATGAGACGTTTTTAGAGTAAGCAGTTTGTCTGGTCTGATTAGAGCTGCTGTAACAGTGTTATAGATGTTGGTGTGTGAGCGTCTTACACACCACGTGAACCCAGTCTTTCTGTCCAGACAGCTTCCGGAACTTGTATGGACTGATGTCAATGAGCGACATCAGGTGGCCATGGTAGGCACTGAGAGAAGAGGGGAGAGAAGAAAAAATGTGATGTATCTGAGGGATTTTATTTGACTGGTGTGGCATCTAAACGAGTCAACATACTGGTCGAGCACTATGACGTCTTCATGCTGGGTATACTGATGAGCCAACCGCAAGGCCAGGTCATTGGCCTCCGACCTGTTAGTAAAAATACACCCAAAAATCGTGTCATATACACCATTTTTGGTGTTATAATGACTATGTTATGGATTTATAACTGTCCATGGGACAATCATTGCCTACCCTGAGTTGACGAAATAGAAGACGCACAGTTTCTCGGGAAGAGTGGCAGCGAGACGGCTGGCGTACCGCACTATGTTGTCGTGCAGGAACCGTGTATTTGCGTTCAGCTGCTCCATCTGTGTAGCAGCCGCTTGTGTGACACTGGGGTGACAGTGACCCACTGTAGATGTATGTTAACAACAACAGTAGGCAACAGTAGAGGGCACTGTTACACAACATCACGTTATTGCTGAGTGCTATTTTGTATTCAATTTATTTGTTTTGCTGTTGCAGCGTTTACGACGTTACAAGCCTACAACTGTATCAGTCAGACAACGGGTTGGGAGCAGAGGGCTTAGGCTATTAGTAAGTTACAGTAATTTAAACCGGTACCGAAGTAGACTGGCTACTTGTCATGGAGCTCTTACCGTGTTGAACGTTACTGATACAGTCCAAGTATTGCATGTCATTCTCGTCATATAGGTACTGTCCTCGAGCTTTAACTATCTTCACAGGATCGTCGGAATAAAAGAGTCTACACGATTGGCTGCATGGAGACAAACACAAAAGCACAAACCGCTGACATGATTCTATTTGTTTAAAACTACTTGGTTTGACGGTGCAATCATTATAATCATTAGCCTACAACATACCCGATGAATTTCTTCCTCATTGCAAGGGTCTGGTTCTTGTGGAAAATTTGTAACTCCATACTGCCACGAACGTTTTCCAGGTTTTGAGAAGGCACTATGACATTAGTAAAATAAAGTCGAGGGGGGGAAAGACAGGTTTGATTCACTGCAAATCCTTGAACTTTATCATGCGCCGTAACATCGATTACGCATGCGTCAATGATGCTTTTATGACTGCTTTCGCAAAGTCATAAAGTCTAAATTAATCTAGCTGTCTGTGCATTTTGGTACTCTGCTACTATTTTTGAATCTTATTTACCGACTTGTAACTAGCCTATATAGTTTGTTTGTAGCCTAATGGTACAGTTGAGGCTGTCATCTTAGTCATTGAAACTACAATACCCAGTTCTTGCTGTTTGCTCTCAGATTTCTAAAGAAAATAAATATGCGTTTATTTGTGTATGAATGTTAAGTGGAGGTTGGATAACGTTTTTTCCAACGTTTTTTTTACACGTACAGTGTAGCCTACGTTGCATTTTTATCTATTTTACACCTAAGCTAAATACTTGTTTTTACTTTAACATCGTGGAAATACCATCTGGAATGAAGAAGGGACAACTCTCAAGAGCAGACGAAATGTATTATGTGGATTTCGATCTTTCTTCAAACAATAGATTGATTTTCCTCTTTATTGAATAATAAAGTACACGCGTGTCATATAGTTTGGGGTTGTTGTTTTCTTAAACAACAAACATACTTTTTACGTTGTAACCATCCCTCTCGATTGGTTTCTTCCTACGTATATATATTATGGGAAGGTCCATCTTTACCCCGTGCAGCTTTTGGTTGCTAAGGAGACACGGAGAGCAGGTAATCAGTCCAGCAGTAGCAGTAGCAGTAGTCATGCACATTGATGTTGTTCTGTTAAACCATTACCATGCCGTTATACACGTTTTATTAACCATTTAAGATAAAGACAATAACAGTTACCGACACTTTACAATTAACGATTAGTTAAGCTATCTTGCTAAACTTAGCCATCTTTTTAGCTACAGTAGTGAGGTGAAGTTGGCTAGTTTACGACAGCCTATCGAAACGTTATACCGCTAGGTACGTAACAGTACTGTATTGTGTCTGGACCCTTGCCTGTTGCTGTTACCGCTAAATTAGCTAGTTAGCCATGCCAGATGGCTAGCTGGTGCTAACAGTCTACCACTGTCGTGTCGGGTACAGAACGTGAGCTAACTAGTAACTACTGGTACCGTCTAGCCGAAGTAGCCACACTATAAGCAAGCTCGTGTAAGTTAGCCAGGACCAGATGGATATTGTTGCATTGGGTATCATCGTGGATCGAGCACCAAAGATGCAATGCAATTTTATTAAAAAGTCAGCATAGCTAGATTACACTCATCCTTTGATTTAATTTTCACCGTAGCCCGTCTAAAAAGGCCTGCAGTCTCAGCTAGAGGATAAAACACCTCTATCAGTTGAGGCCTTGGCCTCAAAGCCAGTCGAGCTACTTCAGTCTCGTGTGGGCAGTACTTATGTGGTTGAGCTATCCAACACTCTAATGTGAGAGAAGCTAAGGTTCATCAACTAGATTTTATGTGGTAGGCTTATTCTTTTAGTTTCATGTTGAGCCTGGTGAACATGTGAATGTTGCAGAACCACAGTGCAGCAGTGCAAAGGTTGAAGTGAGGAGTGTGAGAATAAAGAATCTGAGCCAGAAGGAAGTGTCACAGGGTGTGTCTTGTTTCGCTAACTATTGCATCTGCTGTTAAGCAGACTGGTTATGTGGTATTTGCATAAAAAGTATCTAGTGGTCAATGGAATGTATGTCAATGAACCAAGGCAACTATTTGTTTTATTGTACTGCCAGCTCCTGTTGATACCTCATGGCGCTCTACTCTAACTGCGTTGTGAGTTTCTTTTCACAGAACTTTACCTCAGTTTAGCCCTGGAGTCCACTTTCTCTCCCCTCTTTTGTGTCCCTTGCAGAGTGGGGGAGGCATGCCTTGTGCTCAGGCCCTCTCCCCCTTTCGTTTCACCCACATCCTCCCCCTCTTTCCCGTGCTCACTTACTTACTCACTCTCTCCCTCCCCCCTTCAGCTCTCCTCATCTCAGCCCACAGGAAGGGCCCGACTGTTTGGTTTCAGTATGATTCTAAAGAACGCATGGGATTACCCTTCATCTTTGCTTCCTTGGCGTGTCACAGCTTTTAGGGCCAAAGCCATATTTCAGAAGTGCTTTTCATAGTCAAGTCAAAGTTAGCTGATATTGCAAGATTAGTGTTGGTATCTCTGTGTACAACGTTTTTAGTACACTTTCTAGAGGAGCAGAGATTGGCAATTGAGTTTCACATGTGTGACACGTCTTCACTAGAGTAGGTGTTGTATGTTCATGATTACCCAAGCAGGAGATGTCCACAGGTCAAACTCTCCTAGTTGAAATGCGTTGTTTTTACACGTTCTATAGTTTTATAGCGTTTGCCTTTTAATAAAACTCCAAAGCATCACCTTTTCTCATTCCATTTTCTCTCCTGTCTGTAATCCTGTAGGAGAGGTGGTGGTGATGATGATGATGATGATGATGACCAACATGGAGGCTGAGTTTAAGTGAAGACTCTAGGGTCAGGCTGGCTGGTTGAGGTGCAGAGGGGACGCCACAAACCTCGCCAGGAGTCTGACTAGCGCACACACACACACACACACACACACCCTGTCCTTTCTGGAATCCGGCTGGTCGCCATGGTGACGCTCATCACTGACCAGCTCCGCAGGCAGAGTTTAGACGAACCATGTTATCGCAGGGCTTTGTCTCTCAATGTGGTGAGTAGGACACACACACACACACCGAGTCTTGCGAAACCTTATAGCCTAACTCTGTTGCCTGTTTGACCACTTGAACTGTTAGTCACATGTTCATTGCTGGGTTTCAGTCATTGCCTGAGGTGGGTAGCAGCCCGAAGATGTCCTGGACTGGATATGGGCTGACTCCAGGTAACCCTCTCATATCCATAACCCTGTCATACACAACTTCCTGTTTCATGCGCCTTCATATCAGGTTTTTCTGTGCCCTCTTGTTCACCCAGAGAGTGGGTGGTCCAAGCCCCAGCACCTGCAAGACCCCACATCTGATCCCCTGCCTCCCCCCATCCCTGGGAGAGACCCCTTCTACTGGCCCCCCCTCCCCAGCCTCTCTGTGGCAGCACTGTGTCTGCAGAGCTCCCCTCCCCTAGCCCCTCAGAGCTACCCTCCCCCTCCTCCCCCAAAGCGACACTGCCGCTCCCTGTCCGTGCCCGAGGACCTGTCCCGCTGCCGCACTCCCTGGCGCCCCAGCGCCTCCAGGATCTGGACCCCCGTCAAACGGCGCTGTCACAGCGGAGGAGGAGCCAGCGTCCTGGGTGGCCGGGCGGGCTCCGCTCCCCTGCGAGGCCCCTCCTCGTCCGTCACCTCCTCGTCCGTCACCTCCTCCTCCGTCACCTCCTCCAGCCCCACCTTCTTCAGCCTCGCCCTATCCTCCGACTCCCCCCTGCCCTGGGCCTTCCCTTTGGACCCCTGGGACCCCTGGGACGGGCTCCGTGGGGGCTGTGCCTCCTTCTTCCCCACCCCCTCCTCCTCCTCCTCCCCGGCCCCGCCTGGCTCCTCCTCTCGGCCCCTCCTGCAGCGCCGGTTCTCCCTCTCCCCCATGCACATTCACCTGCCCCCCCAGGCCTCCCCTGCTCCTCCTCCTCTCACCCCTCACTGCCCTGGCCCTGGCCGGGACCCCCACGCCCCCTGGCCCTCCTCTGCCTGCAGCACCCCGGCCTCCTCCAGGCGAAAGCCCCACCCCGCCCTCCCTCGCTGCCACTCCCAGCCCTGCGACATGAAGAAGCCCCGGCTGAAGAGACGCCACGACTCTGACACCTTGCCCTGCTCCAGACCGGGCCTGGACTTCAGCAAGATGACCCAGGTGAGCAGGGCTGTAGCCGGCAGGTCCTCTGGGGTTGCAGTCTTCTTCCGGACTTGGCTGTCCCTTGCGAAGCATGATCTACTAGTCTGCAGGGACCCCAGACTCACAATGTTCTACCTAGTTTCCTGTTTTAAAGAGGACCAGGAGACCTACTCCCCCTGTGGCCCCACTGGCCTCAGCTACACCCCTCCACTCCCACCCTCTCCAGCCTTCCCCCACAGATGGCGTGTTTATGTTGGGATTATTAGTGAGGAGAAGTGGGCCTCTGGCTCTCTCCCCTCTGGGGAACCACTGTCCCCCACATTCCTGGCTCTTCTGGGCAGCGCCAGACCAGGCCAGGCTGGGTGCGTTTGGGTTCTGTCCTGGGTGATGTGTTGCTTTAGGCTTCCTGTGTGCCCTGCCCTCCCCGACCCAGCGTGTGTCTTCGGGCAAACCCTTGCATGCCTGTGTGTACCAGACACTGATGCTTGGCTGTGCCCCAGCACCTCCTCCCCCTTCTATAGGTGACTGTGACCAGCCCATCCATCTGAACTGAACTAGGCTATTCAAAATGAGTAGAGGGCTTTTGACTGACTTCCTGGTCCAGCCAGTAATGTCTCCACTCTTTTTTTTTTAATTTTGTGGTTGCTTCCTCTTGGGTCTGCTAGGGTTTTATGGCCTGATGTAGGGTGTGGGACTGTGTGAGGGAGAGATGGGGTGGGCGTGAGGGAGGTTGTGTGCTAGGCTAGTCAACCGCTGGAGCTCTCTGGCGGTAAGATGGTGGAAGGATTTGCATATGATTTGCTCAGACCCGTTTCATTTCAATGAAACGTCTGTGTGGAAATGCCAGGGGTACTTTGTTCTCTGTGAGGGAGTGGAATACAGCCTCAGAGTCCTGGAGTCTCTCCACTGAGACAGCAGGCCGGAGCAGGATTAGGAAACATTATGAAGTGACTTTTGTTTGTTATTTGGCGGTGCCTTCTTTTTGACATTGTATCTGCTTTCCTCCAGATCGCCAGTGGGGGGGGCCCTTCCCTGGGTGTCATGCCCGCTCAGGGGGACCTGAAAGCAGCCTTCTTCCCTGCAGAGTCCCTGGGCCGGACCAGCATCGGGCCAGTCAGCGAGAGCGAGGAGGAGGAAGATGAGGAGGAAGATAAGGGGTGTGTTGGAGTGGCAGAGGAAGGAGTTCAGAATGTTTTCGAGAGAGACTGCACAGAATTAGACTTGGAGCTGATAGAGGAGAACTGATGGGTGGTCCTAATGGGTGCTTCTAGTGAGACTGGCTGTATCCCTCACCCACAGCTTTCTGTCTGTCTGGGGCTGTTCACATCACTGTCTGGGGCTGTTCACGTCACAACCTGTCTGGGGCTGTTCACGTCACAACCTGTCTGTCTGGGGCTGTTCATGTCACAACCTGTCTGGGGCTGTCATCACAGCCTGTCTGTCTGTCAGGGGCTGTCATCACAGCCTGTCTGTCTGTCGGGGGCTGTCATCACAGCCTGTCTGTCTGTCGGGGGCTGTCATCACAGCCTGTCTGTCTGTCGGGGGCTGTCATCACAGCCTGTCATGTCAACAATAAGCTACAGCCACATCCTAACCATAATTCTCCTTTTCAATGTTTATTGAGTTTATAAACTCATAAATATGAGTATGTATGAGTTTATTCTGTTACCCAAAACATTCAGAGACACCAGTAGACATGACGTCTGGTTCATAACTGGTATTTCCAGTGATATGGGTTCTTGTGTACTATTGTTGTAAACCTGCTGATGTAGGTTGGTTGGGATGAATGTGTGTTGAGGAAGGAGGGGAAGCTGCTTCCCCAGAATCACAATAACCAAATTTAGATTTTTATAACCAAACTCTGAGAAACAGACCTTGAACTAGAGGTCAAACTGGAATGATCTTATGTGTGTTTCCTTAGCCAGCGAGGAGAGCCATTCTTTGCGTGCTTGCTCATCCTAATCCTGTGCCTGTGTGTTTTGAAGGAATGGGTTTTATCAGTGTTTTTAGAACACATTCATTATCAAGACCCCTTCCCATCCATCACTGAATGGAATCAAAATTGTACATTGATCATGCCTTAAGATGATGTTAAATCAGTTGCTGTTTACTGGTGTTAAAGTTTTATGGTTCTCTGTGATCCGATTGCTAGTGTCATTGCCCTCCCATAACCTGCACTGGAATAGATTAACATTTACTGTAAGGATGCTGCAGTCATACCTGAATTAGGGCACAATGTTATAATGTACTGTACAGTGGCTCTGTGTGAGCCAGCTGGTTGACTGAGTGAGTGAATGTGTGAGATGAGTAGTGCGAGATGTAGCCGTTCAGAGGCCTTGTGAGAGCAGATTTTTACTGTATGTTTTCAAGATGGGAAAATTCCTCTTACACAATTTGTGTAAAAATAAAGTTTATTAGAGAATACTTTTTCACAAAAAAAAAACATGGTCCTGTGTCTTTTTTTCCCTCCATAATAATTGGGAGTCAGGTGGCTGAGCGATGAGGGAATCGGGCTAGTAATCCGAAGGTTGCCAGTTCGATTCCCGGTCATGCCAACTGACGTTGTGTCCTTGGGCAAGGCACTTCACCCTACTTGCCTCGGGGAGAATGTCCCTGTACTTACTGTAAGTCGCTCTGGATAAGAGCGTCTGCTAAATGACTAAATGTCTAAATGTAAATGGGATAATGCCATTTATTCATATAAATGGGCAACAAGTTGGCTCTTTAATCCTCACTCACAACTGTTATCAAATAAACGCATTGGTTGCAGTGACATCTGCTGGTTGAATTTAAGAATAGTTTTACTGATAAAGACCAGAAATAAGTTTTGTCAAATTAAAGACAGATTTAATACCCTGTACACACAAACTTGTGATAATTCAATGGACAGACATACATTATATGGCGCTATAATCACTGGACTATACACATATTTACTGTCACATTATTTTAGTTTTAGGTTATGATCGAAACTTTCAAGACCACAGGGGTCTGGCTAATTAGAACATCACAGACCATCACAGAGTCATGTCATGGGTCTTTGTCGGACCCAAGGACAGTAGTACAACTGTCATTCCGCCGTGGAAGGTGAGGGCGCTCTGTAGTCTTTTCTGCTCCTTCCAGTCCACACTGCTGCCTCTGCTCTGCACCGCGGCCTGACCCCCCATGAACCGGCGACTTCCTCTTTTTCAGATTCCATGGCGATCGGGAGAGAGGGAAGACCACCGACGCACGCACACTATCTCAAACCAACCGAAAGACGCTTCTCAGGGTAAATTATACGCCGCTTCGTCCACGATTGAGACACGAGGAGCAAATAATGCTTGCATAACATGCATATGTGGGGGCGATCCACGTTTCCCTGCGGATACAGAATTTCAGATATTCACATTGTAGCGCCACTCGCTGATAGCGAATGAGCCGCAATTGGCTGCCCCGTTTGATTCTCTCACACGCAGTATGCTAAAGTAGCTAGCGCGTTAGCTTTCGAATTGACGCACATTATTGTATTAGAAAAAAACCCTGCATCGCTAAAATATAGTTTGATAGCTACATATAGTTATTGATAGTTTTAATCGTATAAAAGTAAGTGAGGCAGCCAGCTATCTTCTTTTCGAGATCACCTCAAAATATTGTGGCCTGTCGTTGGCTAGCACTAGCTATGCTAGCATTAGCTACAATTGGTAGCTAGCTGGCTGCGACCGGTGTAAGGGTGTAGCGTGCTATATCACTAGCTTAACTTAGCGTAACAAGCTAACACCAGATATACAAGCTGGATACTGTATAGTTAGCTACTGAATCTTGCTGAACATAACTTGTGAATACTTAGTTGTATTGTGAGAGGCGTGTTCCCTGTCTGTTATTATAGTAATATTGACGTTAGCTAAAGTTTACGTCAAGCTAACAAGCTAGTCTATACATTTTCAGAAGTTTCTTTACTGAAGTTTTGTAGCTAACGTGCGCTTGCCAACTTGCTGTGGAGTCTAAATGAATGTAGGAATTACAAGCCATCTACTGAATACCTACAGTTGGTTGTGTTTAATAGTTTGTATGGTTTAAAGGATAACGTTTCATGCAGTTTACCAGAATAACACCAATAATACTTTTTGTATTCAGAATGAAGTCTGTATTTGTAATGAGCATGTTTTCTATGTTTACAGTTTGATCTGACTTGTCTGCCTGAGACGCAAAGAGATACACAGACAGGGTTGTCGATCTGGTGAGTAATGTATAGGTGACCACTCGGATACTAACAAAAAAATGTGTTTAGTTTGAGAGCCTATCCTACTTTTACTTAGACATTTTTAAATGATCTTGGTTTCACCTTTGGGTAGTTGAATGAAATGGTGACTGTTTTGTTTGTATTTGCAGGTTGTCTGGGCAGTGTTAGCTAGTCCTTCTGGTCTGGGTTGAAGGCGCTACCAGTGCTGAGGTCTGTGTGGTTCTGGTCTACTCTGTTCTGGGTTTGGACTGCCAGTCTATGGCTCTGATGGACAAGCACAAAGTGAAGCGGCAGAGATTGGACCGCATCTGTGAGGGTAAGAGGAAAAGACTCGTTGTTGTGCTGTGTACACTGTACGTACACTCTCTTACACACACACTCACACACACTCACAAACACACTCGCATGCGCTCAAAGCCAGACAGACATGCAACCTACCATGTGGAGAGGGTGGGGGGGAAGCCATGGGTATAGATGTGACACTGTCAAATATTTGAGTTGTGATGGAAATGTATTTACTAGATGTCTTACTGCTTTTCGTGCTATTGGTTTGTTAGAATTGTTCTGGATTGTGACACACGCCCATGTATGGTTGTGAATACTGTGATAAGTGCAGTGTCTATGCAGGGGGTAATAAGTGATGTGATAAGTGCCGTGTCTATGCAGGGGGTAATAAGTGATGTGATAAGTGAAGTGTCTATGCAAGGGGTAATAAGTGATGTGATAAGTGCCGTGTCTATGCAGGGGGTAATAAGTGATGTGATAAGTGAAGTGTCTATGCAGGGGGTGATGTGATAAGTGCAGTGTCTATGCAGGGGGTAATAAGTGATGTGATAAGTGAAGTGTCTATGCAGGGGGTGATGTGATAAGTGCAGTGTCTATGCAGGGGGTGATGTGATAAGTGCAGTGTCTATGCAAGGGGTAATAAGTGATGTGATAAGTGCAGTATCTATGCAGGGGGGGGATGTGATAAGTGCAGTGTCCATGCAGGGGGGGGATGTGATAAGTGCAGTGTCTATGCAGGGGGTAATAAGTGATGTCGCCTGAAGCGGTACCAGAACTGATACTCTTGGAGCGCAGTGTTCAGTGTCTCTTATCTGACTTCCTCTTCCTGTCTGGCTATCAGACTCAGAAAGGTAGAGAGCACAGAAGGGATGTGGTGACGACTCTAAACGCTAGGTTACCATCGCGGCACATCGATGCGTCTACGTCCAAAAATATGCCTCGTCACTGTCCACTCGAAAAGAGAATTTCGGAGGAAGCCCCCATTTTCCGTTTTCACCTCAGTCATGTAAAGATAAAAATAAACGGTAACGATTCTAGAGAGTTCTTGGTGTGTCAGCCCGCGATGAGGGAGTAGTGTAGCCGGTCTGCTGATGAAGCTAAGATGGAGGGAAGCTTGGGAGGGTCCCTGGAGACAGGAGTGAGGCAGCGGACAGGGTGAAGGGTCGTGTCCGTGGCTACAGGGAAACAGGCCAGCTGTCTCTTTAAAAAACAACAACAGGCTAACCGCCCCCAGCGCCAGCCCCGCTATGCTAATGAGGTTAGTGCTGGTTGGCCAGCACTCAATGGAGCTGCCTGTGATTGGAGCCTGGCTGTGGGGGAGGGGCTGGGTGTGGATGACAGCTGGGAGCCAGCCAGCCAAGAGCAGTCTGACACAGAGAGAGGGAGAGAGGGACAGAGAGAAAAGAACGATAGAGGGAGAGAGCGAGGAGAGAGAGAGAGAGAGGAAGACAGGCTGACAGACTTCATAATGCAAGGTTAGGCCCCGGTGTGTTTGTGTGTTGCAGTGTGCGTGTGACTCGTGTGTCTGAAGAGAGAAGAGGGTTGTGTAGTTTGGGCGTGGTGCTCTGCTGACTAGTGTGTAGTTTCTTTTCTGCTCCGCGCTTGTGTCCTCGTAGCTGTTAAAGGAATTGAGCAACCGTGTGTGTGTGTGTGTGTGTGTGTGTCTGGGTGGAGTAGCTGGCGTTGCTGCATTATCCCCACGGCCACCCCTCCCCCCCTGCTCCCTCCCTCACTCCTCCGACCGCGGCCAGGGGAAGAGAAAAGAGAGGGAGGGATTGAGACGGAGGAGGGAGGAGAGAATGAATGAAGTGCTGAATGAATTGCATTGTGTGCACGGCCATGCTTGTGTTCCGTAGGCCTCGAGTACGCTACTGTTCTGCGCTCAAATGACTCTGTGTGTGTGTGTGTGCAATTTTTTATAAGGTGGCCTTTGTCAGTATAAAATGTATTAGTATTTAGTAATATTATGGAATGTTCTCTGGAATTGTGGTGGGCTGCAGATTCTTGATTGTAATGCCTTCATGCAGTGTGTGTGTTGGGAAATGCGTTGACGTAACAGGAAGTGTTCCCAAATGTTTCTTCCACCCGGCCAACAACAGTCCCATCATACCCCCCTCTCCCTCCTCCAAATTCTTATATTACACACAGTGTGTGTGTGTGTGTGTGTGCGCATGTGTGCTCTCCCCTGCTATGTCCTAGTGAATGTTCCAGCGAGAGTGAACCCACCCTCCCAGCACACGCACCAGGCCCCACACACCTGTCATGCTGGGTGGACAGGAGAGACACTAGTGTCTGTGTTGCTCTGGTGTGTGTTACTCGTGTGTGTGGTTAGGCAGGTTTGGGTGTACAATGTATTCAATAATGTTACTTTTATCCAATACAACTTACAGTACGGGGGGATTTGAACCTACGACCTCTTTATTTGCGGTCAGAGGCTGTACCGCTGGTACTACCAAGTTGTGGGCGTTGTGTGTAGGTGGTTTTGATCATGACCGCCGGCCCCAGACGGCCAGGGTCACGTCTCCAGAGAGGCAGAATCAGGTCATTAGTCAGAACTCAGCTTGAAGCCACTGCCCCCTCCCCCGCTGGCACACTCCAGCGCCCCACCCCCGCGCCCCACCCCCGCGCCCCACCCCCACACCTCCTGGTGCAGATACTTCCCCGGGATGGAGGGGGGGGGGGGGGGGGTGGCCATAGACTCTCTGCCGTGTATTTTCTTACACTTCCTAGTTATGTAACCATGGCTACCCATGTACCCCCTAGGGATTTTAATTTAGAGGATCATGGGAATTGCAGTTTCCATGAGGGCAATAAGCTATCCCTAGGTGTTTGGCTGGTCGGGTGTGAACCGTGGGGGTGGTAAACACCACCGCGGTGGTGTGTTTTTCTACCATGCGTCGTTGCGCGCAGGCGTGCGTGTGCGTGCAGTAAAACGTGTAGCATCTGTACAGACTTGACCAGGCTGTCAAATCCTCAAGTCAACACCTGAACTAGAGAGAACACACACATGCTCACAGGTGTACCCTGTGCCCCCCCAGGCATCCGCCCCCCCATCCTGAACGGGCCCATGCACCCCCGACCTCTGGTGGCTCTGCTGGATGGGCGTGACTGCACCGTGGAGATGCCCATCCTCAAGGACGTGGCCACTGTGGCCTTCTGTGATGCCCAGTCCACCCAGGAGATCCACGAGAAGGTAGACGGAGCACACACACACACCACAGTCTTGACACAGTTGCATGTTGTTGATGGTTGTGTACCGTGCACAGGTTTTTGTTGGTGTAGCTTCATGTATTACTTCTGTTTTTATAATTACGTTCTGTCCCAAGAGCTGTACTGAAGGACTACATGTCCCAGCATGCCTCCACTACATTTACATTTATTCATTTAGCAGACATTCACATTTAGTCATTTAGCAGACGCTCTTTTCCAGAGCGACTTACAGTAAGTACAGGGACATTCCCCGAGGCAAGTAGGGTGAAGTGCCTTGCCCAAGGACACAACGTCATTTTGCAGAGCCGGGGATCGAACCAGCAACCTTCTGATTACTAGTCCGTTTCCCTAACCACTCAGCCACCTGACTCACTCAGCAGACGCTTTTATCCAAAGCGACTTCCAAGAGAGAGCTTTACAAAGTGCATAGGTCACTGATCATAACAACAAGATAGCCACAAAACATTGCGAGTAGCCAAAACATGAAGCACACATTGTGAACAACCAAAGTAAGTGCCAAAGGGAAGAACCATAAGAGCATGTAGTTAAACAAGTTACAATTAAACAACATGAACCGCTATACATGTAAGTGTACCTGTGGAAAAAACAAGCAACAATAATAAAAACAATATATCACAGCGAGTACAATTATTTTTTTATTATCAGTTACCACTAACCACAAGAGCAACAAGTCTCTGAGCAAGAGTCATTGTGATCCTTGAGGAAACTAACATCGGGTCAAGCGAACCATTCCTAAGTACCGTTGTACTCCGGAACATGTGCGTCTTGAGCCTTTTCTTGAAGGTGGAGAGACAGTCAGTGTCTCTGATGGAGGTGGGGAGTTCACTAACCCTTCCCGTGTGTGTGTGTGTGTGTGTGTGTGTGTGTGTGTGCGTGTAGGTGCTGAACGAGGCCGTGGGTGCTCTGCTGTACCACACCATCACGCTCTCCAGAGACGACCTGGACAAGTTCAAGGGCCTGCGTGTCATCGTACGCATCGGCAGTGGCTACGACAACGTGGACATCAAAGCTGCCGCCGAGCTAGGTGAGACACACACACACACACAAACACAGTTTACCGCCTCTGCATGGTTACCCCAGAGGTGCTTTCTCTCTCTCACTTCACGTTGCCAGGGATATGAGATATATAAATGAATATTTTATATATCAGAAGGAGTTTGATAACTCCCCCCTGGACTACCAACCCCCTCAGCAATAAACAAGTCATTTTGTTTTCTAATGTGGGTGGGGAAGCTTTTTTTAAACTTTTTTTAACTGATCCAGCCATGAAATATGATTTTGTAATAAGTGTGTGTGGGGAGGGACAGGACAGATTTACTGTTTTCAAAAAGTGTCTTAAAAACCTACGCCCCTCCTCTTCTCAAGGATTCTATTTTTTTTTTTTACGGATTGGTATTTTCCATTTTGATTTAGCTTCTATTAGGGGTGGGAATCTTTTGGTACCTCACGATTCGAATCGATTCTTGGGGTCACAATTCGATTAAAAATCGATTCCCGATTTTAAATAAATTTCTTTTTTTATATATATTCCCAAAAAACATAAAAAAAATGGATTCACATACATTTGTGAATAGATCTGAATCGCGATTCAAATGTGAATCGATTTTTTCCCCTCCTTAACTAGCTTCTATCCTGTCCTTGTTTTCCTCCAGGCATCGCGGTGTGCAACGTTCCGGCCACGTCGGTGGAGGAGACGGCCGACACGTCTCTGTGCCTGATCCTGAACCTGTACCGCAGGGTCACCTGGATGCACCAGGCCCTGAGGGAGGGCACGCGGGCCTCTTCCGTCGAGCAGATCAGGGAGGTGGCGGGGGGCGCCGCCCGCATCCGAGGAGAGACGCTGGGCATCATCGGTCTGGGTGAGCAGGGGGACTGGTGGAGGGGAGGAGGGATTGGAGGGAGTCAGGTGGCTGAGCGGTTAGGGAATCGGGCTAGTAATCTGAAGGTTGCCAGTTCGATTGGCAACCTTGCCAAATGACGTTGTGTCCTTGGGCAAGGCACTTCACCCTACTTGCCTTGGGGGGATGTCCCTGTACTTACTGTAAGTTGCACTGGATAGGAGCGTCTGCTAAATGTAAATGTAGCAGAGGAGGGGACGGGAGGGGTGGAGAGAGGAGAGGGTAAACAGATAGATGAAGACTGTGTGGTGATGCAGGGGTTAGATGTGGCGCTGGGGGGCTTGATCCACACTCCCTGCTGTCTGACCCTGGTGACCCTGTCCTCCTGCAGGTCGCGTGGGCCAGGCCGTAGCCCTGCGAGCTAAAGCCTTTGGCTTCGGGGTGATCTTCTACGACCCGTACCTTCCCGACGGCGTGGAGCGCTCCCTGGGGCTGCAGAGGATGACCACCCTGCAGGACCTGCTCATCCACTCGGACTGTGTCTCCCTGCACTGCAGCCTCAACGAACACAACCACCACCTCATCAATGACTTCACCATCAAACAGGTACACGCGCACACACACCCCAATGCCTCTGCTGTCAAACAAACAAACACACCCCATCTCGTTACCACTTCACTATCAAAACCGACGCGCACACACCCCCTGACCCGTGTTGTGTTGGTGTGTGTAGATGCGTCAGGGGGCGTTCCTGGTGAACACATCGCGAGGGGGGCTGGTGGATGAGAAGGCCCTGGCCCAGGCCCTGAAGGAGGGCCGCATTCGAGGGGCCGCTCTGGACGTGCACGAGACAGAACCCTTCAGGTGAGACACACGCTCACACACACACGCTCACACACACACGCTCACACACACACGCTCACACACACACACACACACACACACAAGCACACACACTCTCACGCATGCCATACACAGGCACACACACTTAAATCTCTTCTGCAATCCCCCCCCCCCCCCCCCCCCCCCCCAGTTTCTCGTCGGGCCCCCTGAAGGACGCCCCTAACCTGATCTGCACCCCCCACACCTCCTGGTACAGTGAGCAGGCCTCCATCGAGGCCAGAGAAGAGGCTGCCAGGGAGGTCCGCAGAGCTATCACAGGTAACACACACACATCCCTTCCTTATCACACACACACACATCCCTTCCTTATCACACACACACACACACACACATCCCTTCCTTATCACACACACACACATCCCTTACTTATCACACACACACACACATCCCTTCCTTATCACACACACACACACACACATCCCTTCCTTATCACACACACACACATCCCTTCCTTATCACACACACACACACATCCCTTCCTTATCACACACACACACACACACACATCCCTTCCTTATCACACACACACACACACACATCCCTTCCTTATCACACGCACACACACACACACATCCCTTCCTTATCACACACACACACACACACACACATCCCTTCCTTATCACACACACACACACACACATCCCTTCCTTATCACACACACACACACACATCCCTTCCTTATCACACACACACACACATCCCTTCCTTATCACACACACACACACACATCCCTTCCTTATCACACACACACACACACACACATCCCTTCCTTATCACACACACACACACACACATCCCGTCCTTATCACACACACACACACACATCCCTTCCTTATCACACACACACACACATCCCTTCCTTATCACACACACACACTCACCCCTCCCTACCCCCAGGTCGTATCCCAGACAGTCTGAAGAACTGTGTGAACAAGGAGTACCTGATGGCTGCCTCCCAGTGGCCCAGCATGGAGGCTGCCCCTGTCCACCCAGAGCTTAACGGCGCCACCTACAGGTGAGGAGTCCTGCTGCTGCCCACATCCAGGAAGTCAGACGTGAGGGCTGGTTTACCCTGCAGTCTCACCCGCTCCTTCTCTCCGTCGCTCCTTCTCTCCATCGCTCTCTCTCCCTCTCCATCGCTCTCTCTATCGCTCTCTCTCCAGGTTTCCTGCAGGTCTGATTGGTGTGGCTACAGGGGGTCTCCCAGGGGCAGGTGCAGGGGTGGAGGGGCTGGTGTCGGCCTCCCTGGCTCACGGCATCGCCCCCGTGTCCCACCCCCCTCACGCCCCGTCGCCAGGGCAACCATGCAAGGCTGAGTCCGACAGAGACATGGCCTCTGACCAGTAGCCCCCCCCCTGCACATTCCGTCACCCTGGACCCCCCCCCCCCACCCCTTCTCTCTCCCCCTCCTCCCAGCACTTCCCCCCTCAGCCAGATGATACTGGAGACCGGTTTGACCCACTTTGATCCGGTTTCATCCACTTCCTGGTTCTTCAGAACACAGTACCAGCCCTGGAGTGTCCGAACCGTCCAGAGCCTCCCCCCAAACCCCCCCACACACACAGCCCTCTGGACCCCCCCCTCCCCTTCAGACCACCCCCCCCCCCCCCCCAGGACTCTCAACTTCCTCGCACCGTCAGCAATAACACTCTTCTCAAGGATTCAATAATTGGATTGGTATCTTTTTTTGTTTTTATTTCATTTTGCTTATTTGTTTTTGAGGAGGGAAAAACTGTTGTAGCTGTTGATCTGTCCCTTTTTGAAATCTTTTAGTTATTCAGATATTTTTTTTAAATTTTTCCCGTTTATTAGTTTTGTTTTGAAACGCATTTCTGGATGAGGCCGTGCTGAGGCTCCCTGCCTCTGAGGCAGTGCTGAGGCTCCCTGCCTCAGAGGCAGGGAGCCTCTTCAGGATACAGGCTGATGTTACTGCTCTGCTATCTGCTTTCTTCACTCCTCTCACCACACAGACAGACAGACAGACGCCCAGCAGACAGACACGTAACAGACAAACAGCAAGCCATAGAGAGATCCTTAAATCTCTATGGTACTAACATCTCGCAAACTAGCATCTGGCTTTCGTTGGGGAATCTCTATTTTGTTCTGGTCTAGTCTAGGAAACCATTCTGATGTCACTGTTAAAGCTAAGAGTTCCTATCAGCTGTCAGGGCTCTGTCTGTATGACTGTCTGTCTGCCTGCCTGCATGCCTGTCTTCAGTCTCCTGAAGATGTTGAGTTCTGTCTCATTGTTCTGGCTGTCACTTAGACCTGTTTTTAACTCTGCCCCTCTTGGTGATGAACTCGACAGGTGTCCTCCCTATTGGCCCTTTTCCATTGGCTCAGATGAAGAGTCAGATGAGCATTTCATATAAATGACTGAATGACTGTGCATGGGCCTTGCTTTTCAGTCACTACATGTGACCGCACGCACACACACACACAGTCTAAATTGAGTTGAGCTTGCAGAAGCAGTTTGATGCGCGGTGTGTCTGTCTCACCAGCAGGGGGAGCCACCTGAACACTCCGCCTGTGTCCAGCTCGTCTGCGACCTCTGTGAACCGTGTCACCATGGAGATGGAACACGGGGTGGTGTTTGTGCTCTGTCGCACACACACACCCACACACTGCTGACTCTTAAGGAGAACAAGGCTTGGGTGATGAAGGGTAGATTTATGTCCCCTGCCACCATACCGGTCACCCCTGACCCTCCCCTGACCCTCCTCCCCTGACCCTCCTCCCCTCCCCTCCAGCTTTCCCTACCAGCATGGATCCACCTCCCGGTTAAGCTAACGGATTCAGGCATCCCTTTCAGAGGAAGGGATCCAGGCAGCATTCCCTTTAATAAACCAGGGGAGCGAGTCTTTTGAAGAGGGTGTGTAGGGACACCCCAACCCCCCCCCCCCAGCTGTTTTCAGTCTTTCCAGAGGAGTCATCCCTAACTCTTAACCGCCGTCACCATTGTCAAGGGAACAGCATTCTAGTACCTCAGTAACAGATATTGAATGTACTTTCAGACCCTTTTCTTCTGTGTACAGACTTTCTAGAGACTTCTCTGCTGGTCCTGAGCAGAAGGGGTTGTGTAAATTGTAGCAAGGATGAAAGGAACACCCCGTAAACCAGACGAGTTCACGTCATCTTTCTACCGTCTCTCCTCCACAGTCCAGCCTCAGGCTTCTGAACAAGTACTCTCTCCTCTCTCCTTCCTCTCCTCTCGCCTTTCTCTCCTCCTCGCTCTCTCTCTCTCTCGTTCTCTCTCTCTCTCTCTCTAGGTAATATTTCTGTGAATAAGGAGCACAATGCTTGCCTGAGGTTCAACTCTGACCTTTGACCTCAGGGTGTGTGAGGCTGCAGGCCAGGGTGGGGGAGGACGACAGTGCGGTGTGTCTGGCCCCTCCCCCCTCCGTGTTCACGGCAGGTCATCCCGCCAGGAGAAATGCTATTGGCGAAAAGATTTTTGTTTCATCTTGTGGTTGCCCCTATCCCAGTGCTCTTGCCCCAGTTGCCAAGTTGTGATTGGTCCGTTCCGCGTGCTGTACAGTTCCTCTCCTAAGAGTCTATGAGTGACATGGGGGGAGTCCGTGTTCACGAACCTTGGACTCCCGGTCATGTGATGAGTATATATTTTCTAAAGGAATCCCTTCAGCGTGGATGAGTCTCATACTAGTGATCTTTTAACCTGACGTTGGCGATGATGATGACCGCATCATTTCGGCTCGCTGTCTTGTTTTAATTTTCTTCTTCAGTTCAGCAGTGCACTACATTGTGTTGTCATGAAAACCCTTAATTCAGCTTGAGTTTTCATCTGTATCGATCGTTGCTCTGTGTTCAACATGTTGTACTGAAACATTTCAGAGAAGAAAAAAAAAATCCCCCCTTTATCCCCTCTTGAAACTTTTGTAAACTTGTTCTCTTTATTTTTCTTCTTCCCCTCCCTGCCATGGAGTAGTCACTCCTCCTAACCCCTCCCCCTTTACCGTAACCCCTCCCCCAGAAAACATTAATCCCTCCCCCTCTACCGTAACCCCTCCCCCAGCAACCTTAACCCCTCCCCCAGCAACCTTACTCCCTCCCCCTCTCTGCCTTAACCCCACTCCCCTCTGTAAACTAGCTGTAGAGTTGCCATGGAAACGCTCACTGCCTTAACCCAGTTGACCATAGCGCGTGGAACGCTGCATACCCAGAACCGATACTTTTAGGCGCACTTGATTCGGTTTACCCAAGCGCAGACACCAATGTGGTGCCTGAAGTGCATGCCCTTGTAAGCTAAACCAAACGCACCTCAGACGCTCCTTGGTATTTAATCTGTGTATTTAACAAAGGTATGTTAGGAGACGAACCACACCCAGTTCAAGGGGCAGGGCTTGACCCCCTCACTCGGCCAGCCAATCACAGCTCAGCAGGTCTCATGCCATCTGGTTCTGGAGCTGTTTCTTGCGGGATGACGTCAGCGCTGTAGAGATCACACAGAGAGAGACGTGTGACTGTCTGATCTCTCTGTGATTGCTTGACTCTTCTGAACCTAACCAACCACGGCGTTGCTGTGAAGGACTAGATGGCTGGCCCTCTCTGAACCCAGCTACGCAGCCTGGCTGAGGCCTGACTGCTGAAGATGGCTCATCTGATATTTCACTCTGGAGTGTGAGAATGTTCCCCCCCCCCCCCCCTCCTGGGGGTGAAGGGTCCTCAAGCCCTCCCTGGGGCCCCCTCGGTGGACACTGGTGTGGTCTGTCAAAGAACGGTAAACAATGGACAGAACTGGTCACTTTTCTCTCTCAGGGTTCCAATGCACACATATCCTCCTGCAGTCTCTCCCTCTCTCTCTCTCTCTATCTCTCTCGTTCTTTCTGGTGTTCCACCCTCAGAATGTAGAACAGCCTCCAGAGTTCTAGAACCGCCCGTCGCTCTGTTCCGCCGTGAGTTCTGTCTGGTTTCATCTCTTTTCTCTTGTTGTTTCCCCTTATGGCACTGACATCTAACCATCTAACAACGGATGAATGAACGAATGAATGTTTTAAATGGACTGTGTGGAAGGTTGAAATTGGGAAATGTATTTTTACAACATGTGAACAAGTTATCTTTTGTTTTGTTTTTTGTTTTTTTTTTTGTCTTTCACTCACTTGTTGTGGATTACTAGTTTAATTTCACCAGACTGCAAAAACCCCTAAAAAGAAAAAAATCTCCTGTAACTAGGCTCTTAAGCTTTATTTCTGTTTTGTTTACTTTTTTATTAGAAACAATCATGTTTGTGATGGTAACTTCCGATGGTAAACTCCACACCGTATTTTAAATAAAATCCGAAAAAATTACCCTTGCTGTCTTTCCTGTCTCCTCCTCTCCCCCTTCCCCCTCCTTCCCTCTCCTTCAGTTTATCAATGTCGTTTTGAGATTGAGAAAATGTGTGTGAGAGAGCGAGAGGTTTGCTGAGACAGTGAGAAGCTGGTTTGTGTGTGAGAGCTGATGAGGACGGCGGTACTGTACACGCTGCCCCAGTGTGATGCCTGCTTGCCCCCTGCTGTGAGGAGCAGCCTGGGGCTGGGAGCAGCTTTATGGAGCTCTGCACCAGAAAGGCCTGTTTATGACCTGAGTTTGACTGGATTTATATGGGCCAAGGGGTGATCCAGTGCCAGGTAGAGCACACACACACTCTGCAGCATCATGCACACACACACACACACACACACTGAAGCCTCACACACACATTCTTTATGAGGGGGCAGGCCAGGTGGGGGGTTCAGTCTTAGACCCATGGGGAAGAGGAGGAGATGGAAGGGAGTTGCCAACCCCAAGATTGCTACCACATGTATGTAGCTAGCTAACAGACAGCTGGCCCAGACGCTAACACGTACTGTATGCAGATTGTATGTTCCGGTTGGCTTATTCTGCTGGATCGGTTAGTCTCTTGTTGCAAATCTTCTAATCTTAACCCCAGTCCTGTGAGAGATCGCCATGGAGACCGTTTTCATCTCTCCATGATGATCCTCCGTCGAGACCGTTTTCATCTCTCCATGATGATCCTCCGTCGAAAGACCATCTCGATTCACTTCAGGCAGGTGAGACTGAAGTCTTGCGGTAGGAAATGGCATATCCAGTTGCATAAGATTACTGTGAGCTTTGATGGTCACTACAGCTGGCCCTAGATCCTAGTTTAGACTCCAGCCCAGTCAGGCTCCAGTTACTGCTGGCTTTGTCACTGGTAGAAGGACTCGGCTGGCCTCGTCTCTCCTGCTGGACCCTGCATCTGCTAGGGAGTGTTCTAACATGAGAGAAATAGCGGGTTGCATAACTGCCTGTGTGTGTGTCTGTGAGAGAGATAACAGCACTGTAACAGTTCTATTTCACACATCTATGATCTCCGTGTCGCTCACGGTTGTGCAACTTTGCGTCGGACACACACACACATTCCCACTGTCAGACCACATGCTGTTCTTCACCGGTATTTACTTGGATGGTTGTTTGTTTTAGCCAGAAAAGCGGGAGGAAGAGAAGAGGAGCAGGGATAGGAGGGGAGGGAAGAGTCCCCAGAGCCATGGAAGAGGTCTGGGGGATACGAGAGAATCACTGGCCAACCTGTAAAAGCTTTTATGGTGCCAGTTTCCCAAACGCTGGGTCAAGACCCCCGAGTTAAAGAGCAGAAGGTTGTGGGCTCCAGGCCCTGCGCTGCCCACGGCTGCTGTGTTTACCAAGCAGGTCTGACAGGACACAACACACCAGCGTGTTCAGAGACAGATGTTTCGCCGTCCTTGCTGCAATTCATCATGTGCCACACAGAAATCATCAAACAGCTAAGAAGCTAACAACAGTGCTTTAATTAAAGTACTCACAGACCTACAAATGCAATAGCGCTTGGACATAGGTCTCAGGTGGAGTGGGACAGCTTTTTGAAATAACCGAGGCCTGCACCACCTTACTGGACATATTGACTATCTTACAAAGATTGTTTTTATTATTCACTCCCCCTGAAAACTACCAGGCAATGGAACAAAAAGTTAAAATACTCTCCACAAAGGAGCGATGGAAGAGGACCAGTATATCAGGGACCACATGAGACAGAGAGGTGGTTCTGGCCTACTGTGGTGTTTCCCAAAAACAGGAAGTGCTGTTGCCAGTAACCATGGCATCGGAAGGTGTAGGAGTGTAGACTACCTCCACTGTCCCTCCCAACAAGAAAAGCCGTAGCAACCTAAAGGTTGGGGGACAAATATTTACCGCTGGTGTCGTCCTCCTGTAAATATTAGTCCCAGTGTTGGCCTGGGAGAGAGGCTGCATCCAGTCACTTCTCAGTGGGGAGGAGGGTGTTCATGAGCAGGCTGATGGAGCGGGGAAACACACCTCTGTTTGATGGTGGGAAGAGTCCTCCCTTCTGCTATAGGGGGAAGATTATTTTGTTATCCTCCTAACCTTCTCTCTTCCCCTAGCTTACCTGCCCCTGCCCTGCCTCTCTTCGCCCCCCCCCCCCCCTGGTGCAGACCAGACCCCCCTGCCACCCTCGACTGCGTGTCTGTGATCGAAAAAAACAAAACAAGCTCCAGCTTTGGTTGTCCAGGGTTTTCTCTTCTCCTCGGTCTCTCTTTTCTCTCTTCCTTCCATCTCTCTCGGTCCCCACTGTCTCTCACACTCCTTCACTCTCTTCCTTTGCATCTCTTTCTCCTCCCTCTGTCCCCTCTCCTTCTTTCTCTGCCTGGGTGGACTTGGCACATGGGATTGGTATTTCATCATGAGTGGTGCCTGGTTGTGAGTGTGTGTGAGTGTGTGCACGCGCCCAGTTGTGTTGTGGATGTGCGCACTCACAGATGAATAAGGATAACAGGCCAGGGGTGACGCCATATTCCGATAAGTGTGTGTCTGAGAGTGAGTGGACTTGTGTGTGTGTGTGTGTGTGTGAGTGAGTGGACTGGTGTGTGTGTGTGTGTGTTATCCACGAGAAGGTCCATCTGTCATGAATCTTTGGTATAAATCTGTGTTTCCCCCTCCACCTACTGCTGCCACCGCGGGAGAGAGGAGGGAGACGGAGAAGGCCGGTTGAAAGGAGCGTAGGATACGGAGAGATAACAGTGAGCCTGGGAGACGGGAGGGGAGGGACGTCTGTCTGGCTCTCAGGGGCAGTGTGACCCTCTCTGGGGTGTCTGAGCCATGGGATCAACTCTGGCTGTGTAACCTAACATTGACCCTACACCCCCACCTCTCAGACACGCACCCACACACACACACACAGACTACAGTATAGCCAGAGGCTTTGCGGAGGTATTTAGATGACACATCTATTGGATAAGGTCCAGAGCAACACTTCTTTTTAATCTTGTGTGTGTGTGTGTGGGGGGGGAGGTCGGCAGGCTCCAGTGAATGCGTCACTGCTGTGTTTTACTAGAGATCTCCGAAACAATTTGGGGCAGTCATCATCAGACGACAGAGAGGAACACACACACACATGCACACACGCACACACACACGTACAGATCTATTCATGGTGAGCTAAGACACATCGATCAGTGTGGAACTAGATACCTCCCTGCTAGTCCATGTGTGTAGCAGCTGTGGGGAACACACACACACACTCCGCTCACCTAAGCAGGGTCGACCAGCGAGAGAGTGAATCTCTCCACATGTGCAGCCTGAGAGCAGAACCATTACTGGTAGACTGGTTCAGACTGACCGGCTGGTTTAAACAGTCCCGCAGCACAGGCGATATAGAAACACAAGCAGAATGAGCCAAATGAAACTAGTTAACTGCAATATAAGCAAGGGTTACTGAGTTTACACTGCAAGAGAGAGAGAGAGAGAGAGAGAGAGAGAGGGGGAGAGGGAGAGAGAGAGAGAGAGAGAGAGAGAGAGAGAGAGAGAGAGAGAGAGAGAGAGAGAGAGAGAGAGAAAGAAAGAGAAAGGGAGAGGTAAAGAGGGGGGGAAAGGGGCTGTGCCTGCTCCCTACAAGGAGAGGTGGGGGGAGATGAGAAGGAGAGGGGGAGGGAAAACCAGAGAGAGGGAGAGAGAGAGCGGGTAGAGGAGGGTAATATTAGGGATTATGAGGGAGATGTGGAGAGTGAGAACAGAGATAAGACAGTCTGGTCCTCTTCTCTTACTGCAGCTGCAGAGAAAAGGTAAGAGAGAAAGAAAGGAATACAACCTGTGACAGAGGCTAAGAGAAAGAAGAATCAAGAAGGAAACGAAAGGTGAAAAAGAGAAGAGAAGAGTAGAGGAGAGTCAAAGTGGGCAGTTGTAGAGTTATTCTGAGACCAGGTAAGAGGCACTATGTCACAGTTTTTCTCTTGCTCTGTGTGTGTGTGTGTGTGTGTGTGTGTGTCTTGCATTACTGCTGTGCATATGTATCTGTGTGTGCCTGTGTAGGTGCAATGCCTGCATGTGTGTTTTGGTTTGAATGAATTGCTAACCAAGAGAGCTGTCACAGTCTCTACCTTCTTCAGGTTTATGAGAAAGAACAATCCGGTCTCTAGTGAATGATTCAGCACATGCTGCTGTCCAAACCAGACAGCACTCATCTCCATGCGTCTCTCTGTCTCTCTGTCTCTCTGTCTGGTAACGACTGTCTGCTCTGTCATCATTGTGGCTAACCCTCAGAATGCAGTTGGACGTGGAGAGAATGTCCTGGCCTCCTTTTGTGATGCCTGTGTGTTTGTGTGAGTGTGTGTGTGAGTGTGTATCAGCCCCGTATGTGTGTGTTGTAATTCTACAGTGTAGGATCAGTCCTTTTGCTTGGCTCTGCTCCACATCGTGTTTTATAGTCTCCCAAAACTGCTGCGTGTGTGTTTGTGTGTCTGTCTGCCTGTGTGTGTGCATGCGTGTGTGTGTGTAGTGAAAGGGAAATTGTAGCATGACGGACTTATCTAAAGGACACATTTACATTTAGTTATTTAGCAGACGCTCTTATCCAGAGAGACTTACAGTAAGTACAGGGACATTCCCCCGAGGCAAGTAGGGTGAAGTGCCTTGCCCAAGGACACAACATAGTTGGTTGGCATAGCCGGGAATCGAACTAGCAACCTTCTGATTACTAGCCCGATTCCCTAACCACTCAGCCATCTGACTCCCTTGACGCCCTGACACCTTATAGCTGATATCCCAAGCAGCCACAGGATTCACACACACACACACACACACACACATATCCCTCACATACCACCAGGCATTGTCCCTGAGGTTTACACCCAGCGTTCCTGTTCTAATATAGCCTCCTCCCCCCCCATGTGTTTACTGTGAGAACTCGTCAGCATCTAGAAACCAGAGTTCAACAATGATCAGCAAAACATCGCTAGCCTGGATCTGCTGCTCAGTCATGTCACCACGTCACACACTTGGGGTGGACTTGATTTGGATTATTCAGTAACACTGACACTACTACTACCCATCACAGCCCATCAGCACAAATACAAAACAGAGGCAAATCATTCACACTTCTGTACACCCAGCTCTGCTTTGACCTTTCTGCAGGGTTCACCCTGTGTGTGTGTGTGTGTGCATGAGCTAAAAAGGAGGAAGGAGGCTAATGTGGTAGTCATAGTCTATTCGATCACAGTGCAAAGCGGAAACCATGCTGTCTACACACAAACACACACACACACATCCACACACACACACACACCATGCTGTCTACACACAAACACACGCACACATCCACACACACACACTGAAAATAGCCTTGCCATGCTGTTGTTCTGTTATTTTAATTCTACCACATAAACAGTTCTGTAAATCACTGCAGCAGATATAGAGCAGGGTGGGGGCAGGGCAGGGCAGGGTAGGGCAGGGGGCATGGAAGGGTTAGGAAGGGCTACAACAAGGGAAGAGTAGAGGAGAGAAGGGGGAGGGGAGAGGAAGGGAGGGGAGGGGAGGGGAGGGGAGGGGAGAGGAGAGGAGAGGAGAGGAGAGGAGAGGAGAGGAGAGGAGAGGAGAGGAGAGGAGAGGAGAGGAGAGGAGAGGAGAGGAGAGGAGAGGAGAGGAGAGGAAAAGAGAGGAGAGCCAGTGTGTGACAGTCAGTGTGTCTCTGATTTACAGTCTCTCCCACAGCATCGTAAACCCTGCTAAGCCCTGCAGTACAGTGGCACACACACACACGAACACACACACACCCACACGCACATATATGTGTATTTTCATATGATCCCGCCTTAAATGCATTCACTGCATAAACACATACTTGTGCAGTGAGACTGCACACAAAAAATCACATAACGAAACACACACACTCATGAGTCTGCAGGGGTGTGTGGATGGTCCGTCAATGAGGTCAGACAGGCTTTAGGTGGATCCTCTGCGGGCATAACAGCTTATTTTAGAGCAGCTTTTCAGACAGAAGTTATTCACACACACACACACTATAAACCCACCGATGACTTCAGGCCACTCTTTCCTTCCTTGCTGTGTCCCCTACAGATGATGTCATCAGAGTTCCTGTGTTGTGGTTGGCTGCAGCAGCTGCTGGTGGTCCTGTTGAAGCTGACTCTCTCCTACGCTGGCCCCATCCAACCAATAAGCAGCTCCGAATGCTCTGCGCAAGGGCCCGCCTCCTACATCCTGGTGTTCTCTGGTCACTGGAGCACCCAGACCTTCCCCAAACAGTACCCCCTCTTTAGGCCACCCGCACAGTGGTCCAAATTGATAGGTGAGGCCCTGAACGAGCAAGGGAGGGATGGAGGGAGAGATGGAAGGATGGTAGGCTAGATGGACGATCACAGCCTATTGACCATACACACATACACCCACACCCACATGGTAACAGCGGCATACACAGCAACACACAGGGTACAGGGCCACATTAACGAGGAAAGCAGGGAGAGAGAGTCGGGTGGGGGGGGGCTAAATGTTACCAGATGATGCAGGGCGGTACCCTACAGGTCCCTCCCCCCTCCCTTCGATTTAGCTCTCTCTCTTTCTCCTGCCCCCGGGCCTATTTGAGGATAATGATGAAGATTTTCAGGGTGTGGTGGGGTCAGTTAGGCCCCTTGCCTCAGAGTGGTGGGGATTATGGGGGACCAGCCTAGTTTGTCACAAGTGAAGAGGAGGTTTCAGATATCAGCTTTTTGAATTTTCTGGACTCACAAAGTAAACATCAGTTACCAGGCCCAGGCCTGTCACCAGACCCAGTCACTTCCAGAGCACCGTCAGGAAACACAATCAGGGAAGCCATGGTGGTTTAGGAGAAACTGGATAGTGTGTGAAGTGTGGTAGAGTGAGCTGAGCGTTTGTGTGTGTGTGTGTTTGCAGCTCTTGGTACAAGGTGAGGTAGGGCAGAGCCTGTCATTGGCTAACCCGCTTCTACCCCTGTAAGTTCTGGTCTCAGTTCAGTTGCTGTGATGTTATTAAGAGGAAAGATGAGGGGAGGGCTACAGCACAGCTGACTACAGATCAGGACATGAATCACATAAGTTTTTTTTTCCACTCACAGCTGACACTGTTGAGACTGTTCTTTAGGCCTCACGGTGCCTCAAGAACCAAGGGCACCCTGCCTGTTAAAAACACAGCTTCCTCCTTCGTCTCTCTCCAGCGGTCACCCACAACAGGCAGTTCCGCCTGTGGCAGGAGGGGGCGCTGGCGAGCCCGGGAGTGCAGAGCTTTGCTGAGGTGGGGGTGACGGTGGAGGTGGTGAAGGGAGCGCGCGACGCCAGGAAGAGAAGGGCGGTGGGCGCCATGTACCGGACAGCGGGCATCGCTAATGGCATCGGGCACAGCTCTACTGAACTGCTGCTGCAGCCACGCAGCCCGCTGGTAGGAATGACTCACACACACACACACACACACACACTTGTGAGCTCAGTCCTGACCTGCACTACTCCAGACTCCCTCGTTGACGTCTCCATCCTTCACGACCAGAACCTCCTTTCCAGCAGCCAGTCTGGCTAAGTTTAGCCCCCATCCCCACCCCCGCCCTCCAGCCACAAACCACCACATCCGTCCTGCGGTCTGGACTGTGTCTGCTGCCTCCCCCTCTGAACTCTGGGGATGGGGGCTGGGGATGGAAGTGGGGCTGGAAGTGGGGGTGGGCTTGAGATGAGATTTGGTGCTGAGACTGGGGCAGAGGCTTGAGCAGGACGTGTGGCTGAAAGGTGAGGCTGGGTCTGAGAGTTGAGGCTGGGGCAGAGAGTTGAGGCTGGGGCTGAGAGTTGAGGCTGGGGTTGAGAGTTGAGGCTGGGGCTGAGAGTTGAGGCTGGGGTTGAGAGTTGAGGCTGGGGTTGAGAGTTGAGGCTGGGGCTGAGAGTTGAGGCTGGGGCTGAGAGTTGAGGCTGGGTTTGAGAGTTGAGGCTGGGGCTGAGAGTTGAGGCTGGGGCTGAGAGTTGAGGCTGGGGCTGGGGGGCAGTCTGCTTCTGCTCCTGTGTGTTTGTTTTTCTTTTCAGACAGTCGACGAGTGAAGGAGTGAGGGGAGGAGGGAGGAGTGAGGGGAGGAGTGAGGGGAGGAGGGAGGAGGGAGGGGAGGGAGGAGGGAGGGGAGGGAGGAATGGGGGGGTAGTTCCTGGATGTTTGGAAATAGAGGTGTGTCAGAATATTGCTGCTGGTGACCTACATTACTTTATTGGTAATTCCACTGGCTGCACCTCCCACCCCCTTGCCTCTCCACCAGAGATGCAGTCAGTGGGGGTCAAGGCAGGGGGGGTCAAGGCAGGGGGGGCTCGAGGGAGGGGGGGATCGAGGGAGGGGGGGTCGAGGGAGGGGGGGTCAAGGGGGGTGGGGTCTGTCTGGCAGTGCTAAGCTCAGTGTGATGTCGGAGGTGATGCGTGTCGGAGGTGAGGCGTGTCGGAGGCGTGTCGGAAGTGAGGCGTGTCAGAGGTGAGGCGTGTCGGAGGTGAGGCGTGTCGGAGGTGAGGCGTGTCGGAGGTGAGGCGTGTCGGAGGTGAGCGTGTCGGAGGTGAGGCGTGTCGGAGGTGAGGCGTGTCAGAGGTGAGGCGTGTCGGAGGTGAGGCGTGTCGGAGGTGAGGCGTGTCGGAGTGTGTTTATAGGTCCTCCTCTGCTGGAAGAAGGAGAGCTTGTGTGGAGCGTGCCAATGACAGAATGAATATGAAACACATTCAGTACACACACACACAGAACCCCTCCATCCCGACCCCACAATCCCCACACACACATTTCTTTCTTTTCCACATACTTCCAAAGACAAACACATACGCAATGCCCCAAAAACCGCCAAACACATTTTTCCGTTCTTCATATTCGTGAAAGCCCTTCTCTCTTTCTGCTCAGCGTGTAACGTGAACCAGACAGACAACAACAAACACTGGAGCTTCTGGCTGCTGGCTGCCACCGCTCCCACCAGCTCAGGAAGCGGGTCGGGATCACACCGTTCTGCTGCTGAAACTCTGGCCCTGACAGCATTGGACTGGATGGGATGTTTGTGGTTGTGTGTGTGTGTGTGTGGGGGGGGGGGGTCTTAAAGGAGAGGAGAATGGAAAGATTAAGAAATGAGAGGTGGGTAAAAGAGAGGAGAGGTGGGGAGAGGAGAAGAGAAGAGAGGAGAAGAGAGGAGAAGAGAGGAGAAGAGAGGGAAGAGAGGGAAGAGAGGATGCTCAGAGTGGAAAGATGCTCCATCTTCACTGATTAAAATGATTAAAACAGAAGGGATTCCTGGAAAGCAAAATCCTGAGAGAAGGAAGAGTAGGAGGAGGAGAGAGAGGGATGAGAGAAGGCTGAGTACGAGGAGAAGAGAGAGGGATGACAGAAGGAAGAGCAGGAGGGAGGTTCTGGGAACATCAAAGGTGGAGACTCAAATGGAAGGAGGAGAGGAGATAAACCTCAGGGCTGGGATGTGAGGCACAGCCTCTGCCCCAGCCTCTGCCCCAGCCTCTGCCCCAGCCTCTGCCCCAGCCTCTGCCCCAGCCTCTGCTCAACCAAGTCCAGAGACCAGTAGTAGAGCAGCATTACTGTTATTGTCTTGGCATCCACCACCCCGGTGTACTGTGACCCCCTGGGTGCTTCCTGTATGAGGTCATCAACTCTCAAGAAACATCCATCACATCGGTGCACAGCCCCCACACAGGAAACACACACACAAACACACACACAAATACACACTCACGCAGACACACTTCATTGCATTTTGAGTGCCGACTATTACACAACCAAGGCTTCTAAAGCCACAGAGTGTGTGTGTGTGTGTGTGTGTGAGAGAAAGTCTTTGGTCTGTATTCTCAGCAGACGGTGCTCTTCTGAAACTGCATGACGTGGTCTCTCTCATGGTCTCTTTCATTCACATTCTATCTCACATCTCTCTCTTTCCCTCCATCCCTCCCTTCCTTGTTCAGCTCTCTCTGATGGTGAAGGTGATCCCCAGCCCTGATTGGTTCGTAGGAGTTGACAGCTTCAACCTGTGTGAAGACGGCCAGTGGAAACAGGAAGTGACCCTTGACCTCCATCCCTTTGACGCCGGAACGGACAGCGGCTTCACTTTCTCGTCCCCCAATTTTCCCACCAGCCCCCCTGAGAACATCACTCAGGTGACCCCCCCCTTCCATGCCCCCCCTCCCCCCCAAGCCTCTGCCCCCCCACACGCTCCGTGCCACAATGCTTTTGTTCCGAACACCACTGTGATGGAGGGAAAAAAGTTCACTGGAAAAAGGCTGTAGTTGATGGACGTTTGATTTATATCACAATTAGCACATCTGGGAGCGTTTCATTGTTTTGGTTGTACTGGGCATACTTCGTCAAGCGCACCCCAGGTATGTGACCCGGCGGCTCAGGTTTCTGCGGTGTGTGAAGGCTGTTCTCCGAACAGGGGTGGAGCGCAGGGGGCCTGGCAGGCTAGCATTCCCGGCGCTCATCGGGGTCAGCCTTGCGCTGCTAGCTGGGCATGCCTGGCCTCTATCAGGCAGGGTAAAGGACTGCTCCACATGTTCTCTCGCCCAATCAGACGCGTTGACAGAGTTCGGAACGTTCCCTTCCTGCCACACACACATTGCTCACGATTATCAGCCACAAGCGTTTCTGCTTTGACAACAGTAATGTGCGATATAATACAATGCGCAACATTGCAATACCATTCAACTTGCTAGGTTTATTGATCTTTGTTTTTGTTTCTCCTCTAGATTACCTCCCAGATGCCCAACCACCCCGCCAACTCATTCTACTACCCCAGACTGACCGAGCTCCCGCCCATAGCTTCCGTACGAATCACCCGACAGGTCCGCTCGTCTGGCCGTCAAACTCCCTTGTCCAATCACATTTTACCAAACTCCATCAGCCCTCAGCGCTTTTCAGGTAATCACGCACACACACACACAGTACTCCCATTCTCTCTCTCTCTCCCTCTCTCCCTCCCCCTCTCTCTCTCTCCTTCCTCTCTCTCTGACCCTCCCCTCTCCCCACCCCTCCTCCTCTCCAGAGACCCCCCTGGACTGTGAGGTGTCTCTGTGGTCGTCCTGGGGCCTGTGTCTGGGCCCCTGCTCCAGGGGAGGGCTCCGCCACCGCACGCGCTACATCCTGTTGCGGCCCGCTAACGCAGGCACCCCCTGCCCGGAGATGGAGGAACAGGAGGAGTGCACGCTGCACACCTGTGCCAAGAAGCAGTGACCCCCTTCAGTCGTTCCTCTCCTCCCTCCCCTGTCTCCCTCTCCTCCCTCTTCATCCTTTCCATTCCTCCCCTGCTCCTCCGCCTGCCCCCCCTCTTCCAGAACTCCAACTGCCACCCTGACACTGGGACGTGTGCTCTTGCTGGACTCAGAAGACCCCTAGCCCTGGACTGTGCACTGTGGACATGGGCCGTGTGTGTGTGTGTGTGTGTGTGTGTGTGTGTGTGTGTGTGTGTGTGTGTGTGTGACTGCATGCCTTTACGTGTGTGTATGTTGAGTGCCAGGGGTCGGCTCTTGTCAAGGTCACCTACTTATGGACCTATGTACACTGAACATGGACACAGAGACAAGCATGTAGTCACACACACCCACACCCACACACACACCCACACACACACCCACACACACACCCACACACACACCTACACCCACACCCACACACACACCCACACACACACCCACACACACACCCACACACACACCCACACACACACCCACACACACACACACACCCACACACACACCCACACCCACACACACCCACACGTACACACCCACACACACCCACACGTACACACCGCCCTAACACAGACATGCTTTGCAGGCACTGAGGCATTCATTGACAGGGTAACCTACATGATGCTCTGTGAATGCTCGTCTTTCAAAATAACTCCATAGCCAGCTGTATAAATAGGCCTATCCTTTCACAAGACACACCACCAGAGGCTGTCTGCTAGGAGACTCCAGCCAAACTAAAACGAGACGCAGAGTTTGATAGAAAAAGTGATACATATGGGGGAGGGTATGTTTATCTCTTTTGATTTGTAGGACATGTCATTGAAAGGTTTTGTATATAATGATGTATGTTGTATCTTATCTTGTGTTAACTCATATGAAATAAAATATGATGTTTTTCTTTAAATAGAAACATCTGTTGTCTTGTTTTGCTGCGTTTGGTGCCAGAGTACTGTGAAGTTGATGATACGCTAAAGGTAGGCTACTGTCTAAATGAGTATGAAGTGCAGACTTGGGTTAAGTCTGTTAGGCCACACGCCATCCTCGATGACATCAACTTATCTTCTGTCTCATGTGCCAGAGTTTAATTTAAACATTTAAGATACGTCTTTATCTGTCCAGCCCAAACAGAAGCCGTGGTATAAATGTCACTATGTGAAAATGACACTCGATTTCACACTGACTGAAATACAATCAAGGTGGCCTGTGTATGATAATAAATAATGTGATGCTCTGCATTTCGCAGAGGGTTGGATGATTACTTGGTGTCTTAGCATAGTCCTTCCTGCAGAACGTCAGGAAACTACAGAACCCATGTAACCGTAAGTAATCAATTAGCTTGCAGACACATTACTAATTCGACGTATAAGTTTATTTTAACCTGCAATCTCTTGATTTGTCAAACGCTCTACCATTCAGCTGTACCCATTAGTATACTCAACCCACCAATAAAAAACGTGTCAAACACGGTTCGAAGCAGAAAGTTTAAGTTTCTCATCGTGTTGGAACCAAAAAAGGTAGTCTATTTTCTCAACTGAATACATTCCCAAGAAATCAGATGGGCATAAAACGGGTTCTAAATTGAAATATTTTCAGTTTCTTTATGGCTGAAGTTAGTCAGCTGGCGCACCCTCCTGTTCCATAATGAGACCTACAGCTCAAGACTTCTTGAAAATGTGATTTTACTGCTATATAGTAAACGCCGGTAGAGGTCGCTTTTTCGTTTCCTAGGCTTCTCTCCGCAGTGTTGCTACGAGGAGTGCGTTTGATTGTTACACAGCTCAATGGCGGATAAAGCGGGACAGTTGTAAGAAGGACAATAACACTTCGGCTTCGCTGTGTTTCTGGCGTGACTACGTCCGCCGCTAAGCGCCCTACTACACTAGGGGCTCCGGTGCACGGAGCAAAGTTGCGGTACCAGAGGTTCTGCTTACAATTTGGGCTCGATAAACTGACCAGCTGTCTTGCAGCTACTAGCATCAGAGTTCCCGAGCAAGGAAGTTGCTCTTTCATGTTGGCTAGCGAACGTTAGCGAGCTAGCTGGTGAAATAATGGGAGACTCGCTCGAGTTGATTGGGAAGCGTCTTATTTTACTCCTTAACGATGGAAGGTCCAGCGCTGGAGCCGAACCGGAGAAAGCCATTTGGGCTCGGGACTGGCTCCAGGGTACAGTACGGGCGGTCAGCGTCATAGGTTTGGCCAGTCCGGGAATCGAGGTGAGCGGAGGAGAGGCGACAACAAACACAGCTTCATCGGGGCTAACGGTCAGTGTTTACGTTAGATAACGAGTCATATTAAAGGAAGCACAACTTCTCAGCAAACTGATAACCTTCTGCTATATTGCTATCGCTCGCTGTGTGACTAACAACTAAATAATGTTCATGAATCGGTGGTGTACACGAGCTAGTAAGCTAATGTTAGCACCTTTGGCAGACAGTCAGCTCGCTCACCAATTCAGTCCGAGGACTAAGCTGGGGCCCGGTGTTTTCTTTCCAGTGTCTAGCCTGCACCTCAACCAGTCAGACAAAACAAAGTGAAATCATTTCACTCAATATGTAGCTACCTAGATCATGGTCAGCGATTATGAATAAGGACGTTCGTTTTTCCACACCTGACTACTAATTCAAAAAAAAAAACTACGATGAACCAATTTAGTGGTTTTATCTGAGGGTTAAACTGGGAATTAGTACTAACTACCAGATCAAGATTTTCTTGCGCATGGATGCATTTTTTTGTGGCCATGGGGCCTTCAGCAGGATTCCTCCTCTGATGACTGTACTGTTAGGACCATCTGCCCACACTGATTAATGTGTTCATGTTTACTCCTAAAGACAAAGCATAACGCCGGCCGGCCTTGCTGACTGCGGTTCGGTTTGCAGGCGTGTTATAGCGCATCAGTGCCCCTGAAATGCTCAGAATTTACCAGCTGATCTGGCTTCTGACTTTCTCAGACTTTGCCATCCAACCACAAGATTGGATTTAAATCAAATGTTCCTTGACCTAAATAGTGTAGACTATGTAACTACCACACAGAAACAAGCCTTCAGACACTAACATATCTGAAGATGGCTGAGCTGTCTTGTGCCTGCAGAATGACTTGACACCTCAGTGTCACCCACCTGTCCTCGGTGAGTGTGTGAGTGTGGGAGTGACCGTGCCTGCAACCTGACATGGAGGTGACACAGGAGAAGGGGACAGTTTAACAGTTGGTGGAGCACGGACCAATGATTGACAAATGGGGGGGGAAGAGAGAGAGGGAGGGAGTAGATAGACCAGCCAGAGAGACCAGTCTGTCAGTCCTTTCAGCTCACTCTGAGCCACGTTGAAAGCATGACTGTGTGTCCTGTTTACATTTAGTCATTTATCAGACGCTCTTATCCAGAGCAGAGTACAGGGACATTCCCCCCGAGGCAAGTAGGGTGAAGTGCCTTGCCCAAGGACACAACGTCATTTTGCACAGCTGGGATCGAACCGGTAACCTTCAGATTACTAGCCTGACTCCCTAACCGCTCAGCCACCTGACTCCCCTGTATGTGTGTGCCTGCAGCGACGTGGTGCGTTTGAACTGTTGAAGTGTTACTGGCGTCACGTCTTATTCCTAACAGGTGTCCCCCTCCTCCCCTCAGGTGTTTATGGAGTTTGAAGACAGCGTGGGGGGGAAGCGGACCTGGGTGCAGGTGTACGGGGAGGCTGTCAGTGCTGTGTTGGTTGAGGACTCTATTGTCTGGGCCACACGGAGCGCGACTAACCCCTCCCTGCCTTCTGGCGCCCCACCCACCCCCTGGCCTGCCCTGGTGAGTGGTGCTCTCTGGGCTGGGATGTTCCACAGCTGCCTCCTAAAAGTTCCCTTGTTCTAGTGTTTTCTAACAAGGTTTGTTGTGATGCGCTACTGCCACAGCAAGGTCCTGTTCTGCGTGGTTCTGACGTGGCGTTCTCCGTCCGCAGGCCTTCCGATCCTTGGTGGACCGCGTAGGGCTCGGCCCCCTGGTTCCTGTGGAGTTCCTGGGAAGCAGAACCCTGGAGTTCCTCGCTGATGGAAGTTCTCTCCAGAGGTTTGAGGTGAGGCGTCCCTCTGGGAGTAGGAGGGTTCTTGCCTCCAAGCTGAGCATGTGTGGTTCCTTATCTTCGTTGTGTGTGTGTGTGTGTGTGTTGCAGGTGGAGAAGGATGTGGGACACCCCCTGCTCCTGGAGCAGCCCCTCCTCCAGGCTGCTGTCTCCCTCTGGCTCAGTGACTACGAGCTGCAGGAGATCCTCCGCAAGGGTGAGTGAGCCTCTCTCCAGTCTCCCCCCTCCTCCCTCCTCCTAGTTGTGTAGTTGGGGTGTGACCCCCTCCTCCAGTTTTCTTCCAGTGTTCTTCTCTCTGAGTTTTCCTGGAAGTTTGTGGTTCAGGTTGGTTTAGGTGCAGGTCTATGGGCCTGGCTTGGAAAAAGGGCTGGATGAACAAAGCTTGATTTTCCTGTGCTCGTCTCCCCCAGGCTCCTTCACCATCCAGGGCCGCAGGGTACAGGTGTACCAGCCTGAGCCTGAGGAGCCCTGGGCCCTGGGCCTGGTCTCCCAGCACGACCCTGTCTCTCACATCATGGAGATCACCATGGACAAGGTGCACATACATACGTTCCTTTGCATGCATAGAACAGACTCGCCCAGACACCGTCCGTGTGGGTGCTGGTGTGTGTTTCTGCTGGTGTTTGTGCGTGTGCTGGTGTGTGTGTATTGGGGTGTGTGTGTGTGTGTGTGTGGTCGTACATCCTCTAACAGAGTGTGTTCTCAGGGGGAGGAGAGCCAGGTGGTCGACCCCCGTGTGATCCATGTCATGCTGGCTGAAGATGAGGTACGGGCCGGACCTTCGGGGGGGTGGGGGTTTCTGTGGTTACGGTGGGGGAGTTGTGTTGTGCTGTGGGGGAGAGGAGTGTTCTAGGCTGGGTAGGGTTAGGGAGAGGAGTGTTCTAGGCTGGGTAGGGTTAGGGAGAGGAGTGTTCTAGGCTGGGTAGGGTTAGGGTTAGGGAGAGGAGTGTTCTAGGCTGGGTAGGGTTAGGGTTAGGGAGAGGGGTGTTCTAGGGTGGGTAGGGTTAGGGAGAGGGGTGTTCTAGGCTGGGTAGGGTTAGGGAGAGGAGTGTTCTAGGCTGGGTAGGGTTAGGGTTAGGGAGAGGAGTGTTCTAGGCTGGGTAGGGTTAGGGTTAGGGAGAGGGGTGTTCTAGGGTGGGTAGGGTTAGGGAGAGGGGTGTTCTAGGCTGGGTAGGGTTAGGGTTAGGGAGAGGAGTGTTCTAGGGTGGGTAGGGTTAGGGAGAGGAGTGTTCTAGGGTGGGTAGGGTTAGGGAGAGGGGTGTTCTAGGCTGGGTAGGGTTAGGGTTAGGGAGAGGAGTGTTCTAGGGTGGGTAGGGTTAGGGAGAGGAGTGTTCTAGGGTGGGTAGGGTTAGGGAGAGGAGTGTTCTAGGCTGGGTAGGGTTAGGGAGAGGGGTGTTCTAGGCTGGGTAGGGTCAGATCCAGCAGGCTGCTGTGTGACCACCTGTGTTCCTCCAGGAGGGGAAGACCAGCCGCAGGAGGAAGGAGAGCGAGGCGCTGAAGGGAGAGAGCGGCCGCAGGCGCCGCACCTCCTCCGGGGGCGAGGAGGACGTCACCCTCAAACGCTTCAAGGCGGCCGGAAACGACGTGGCCGACAGCAGCGAATCACAGCAGGCCTCCAAGGAGGGGGCGGGGACTTGGGGCGGAGAGACGGGGGGAGGAGGAGGAACGAACAGTCACAGCAACAATGTAAGTTCGTCTGAAGCGTCTTCCACCCAAGGCCACTCCTCCCCCAACTCCATTTCCTCCTCCTCCCAGATGGACCAATCACACGCCCCGCTTCGCTTCCTCCCTGCCCACACCAAGGAGAACGGCCGGCCCCTCCTCCTGCAGGGCGGCGCTGACTCCACCACCCCCACCCCGCCCCCTCTCAAACCCGCCCCCTCCCTCTTCTCCAACTCCTCGTTCCCTTCCCTGGGCCAGATGCCCAGCCTGGTCCCTGGATCCCCGGCCGCCAAGCCCCCCTCCGCCCCCGCCCCCGACAGAGAGGACCCCCCCCAGGCAGCCCACCCCAGGACGGCCGCTCTGGTGTCCCCTGGACCCGTCTCCTCCCCCTCTCCCCTGGGCATCGCCCCCAGCGTAGGCCTCTCTGCCCCACTCCCTCGTGGATTTACCCCCCAGCCTCCTTCCTGGGGGGCTGCGCCCAGCCAAACAGAGGTGAGTCTGGGTGAGAGCGTGTGGGAGGTGGGTCCAGTCATTATATAACCCTGAAATTGATCAGCGTGTTCCTGGAGTCAGGTGGTGCTATGTAGTTTTTTTTTTTTCTTCTTGTTTACAGCACTTTGGGTCCACGTGGATTTGTTTTCCTATGGTTTTTGTTCAATAACTGTTGTTGTTGTTGGACAGAGTGTCAGGCCTCTCCCAGGGCTGTGAGGAGGCTGTGAGGAGGCTGTGAGGAGGCTGTGAGGAGGCTGTGCTCTGATGAATGTTCTGCTCAACCTGGACCCTCAGTCAACAGGTTCTCACGTGTTCTCTGTTCTCTGTTCCAGAGTTCTAAGAACCCCGTCCTGGCCGCGGCCGGCTTCCGAGCGCCGCAGTCCAAGCCCGCAGGTTCTGCTGTGTTCGGAGGGAGGAGCTCTCAGACCAACGGAGGGTCCCACCCTGCCGCCCCCTCCCCCGCCGCCCCCTCCTCCGCCCAGGAACAGAGAGCGTTCGGGTTCCCCTTCGCCTCCGCGGGGCCCAAGACCGAGGACCAGCCTTCGCAGCACAACGACCAGAACCTGTTCTTCCAGTGCATGACCCAGAACCCCGGCACTGCTCCGGGTCCTGCTGCAGGTCCGGCCCAGTCTAAAGACACCAACTACTTCACAGCCGTGTCGGAGAGCCTGGGGAAGGAACCCCCCAGCCTGTTCAAGCCCCCCCGGCCCAGCGAGGGACCCAGGACTCCGGTTCTGGGCCAGCCCTCCCCGGGCCTGTTTGGGTCGGGCCAGCTGAAAGAGCAGTCCAAGGCTCCAGAGTCCCAGACGCCCACAGGCAACGGGGTTGCGAGCAAGGCCTTCCCCGGGGGTCTGGGTTCTGGGTCCGGGGGGATGAGGAGCTCCGCTCTGGGCATGGGGGGGCTAGGCACTCCCCTGGGTTCGGCCTCCGGGCCCCTGGTGGGGGCTAGCCGGGCAGGGACTAACGGGGGTGCTTCTGTGGGGGGGTTGGGTCTGCTCTCAGGCACCAAGCCCTCTGACTCCCACCAGAACTTGTTCCTCCAGGGCTCCCCCTCAAAGGAGCCCTCCAACCCCTTCCTGGCCTACGGGGACAAGCCCTCCCCCAGCCCCTTCGGGGTCCTCTCTGCCCCCAGCCCTGGACCAGGGCTGTCTGGGGCCCAGCCAGAGACGCTAGGGCCCTCGGACAGCAAGCCCAACCTCTTCACCATGGCAGAGCCCCCCAAAGGCCTCCTGACCTCCTCCTCCCCCCCCTCTGGCTTCCCCCAGAGGGCCCAGGAGACAGAGGGGTCCAAGCCCAAGGATGAGCACACTTCCCTGGGGTCCGGGGAGGGGGATGACGGGCCCTCCTCCACCTCCATGTTTGGTGCTGTGGTCCCGGGGCCCAGCGAGGACTCTTCCCTGGACTTGGACCACAAGTTCCCCCTGGAGGAGCGCGTCCAGGGGGCCAAGCGCGACTCTGACTCCAGTGACAACAGCGACCTGTCTGACCTGAGCGAGGCGGAGGAGGGGATGGGTCGGGGCTCAGCCGGGGGGCCCCAGGGGCCCAGCAAGGAGGGGGCTCTGATGCTCCAGAAGATCAAGGGCCCTGGGGCCCCCAAGACCAGACCCCGCAACAAACCGTTTAAAGGTGAGATGCCAGGAGTAAATACTGTTGATGTGGTTCATAGTAAATATGACATTTAAACTTGAACAAACAGAACTACATTTGTTGTTAGTGTACACTCATGAAAATCTCAATCTAAATGGTAATTCATAGAACAATAGAACAGAAACAGATATTTAGCAAAAGAAGAACCCTCTATCTCAAGGTTCCATATAGAACGCTTAGTTAAAACAGAACCCTTTACGGTTCTGGACATCATCTTACTGAGCTCACGGCAAACTGGAAGCTCAAGGTTCCTCAACGAACGTACCGTCCAAATGGATCTCCTATCGTGACACAGGGTTCCATAGAGCGCGCACTGGTTGTTTTCGAGTAGAGCCGTACCGTCTCCATGGTAACCTCCCCCTCTCCTCCAGTGGGCCAGTCGGTGCTGAAGGACGTGACGAAGGTGCGTCGTCTGAAGCAGTCGGGGGAGTCCTTCCTCCAGGACGGCTCCTGCATCAACGTGGCTCCTCACCTGCACAAGTGCCGGGAGTGCCGCCTGGAGCGCTACCGGAAATACCGGGAGCAGGAGCCGGACGACGACGACCCCAACGTGGCCTGCCGCTTCTTCCACTTCCGCAGGTGTGTGTGTGTGTGTACGTGTGTGTGTGTGTGATGGGGGGAAGACAGAGAGGTGTGTGTGTGTGTGTGTGTGTGTAGCTGCCACATACTGTGTCACCTGACTGCCCCCCTCCCCCTCCTCCCCCAGGCTGGCGTTCACCAGGAAGGGCGTGCTGCGTGTGGAGGGCTTCCTGAGCCCCCAGCAGAGCGACGCCATGGCGATGGGCCTGTGGCTGCCGTCCCCGGCCGTGCAGGAGGGCCTGGACCTGGACACGTCCAAGTACATCCTGGCCAACGTGGGGGACCAGTTCTGCCAGCTGGTCATGTCTGAGAAGGAGGCCATGATGATGGTGGAGCCTCACCGTGAGTCACCCAGGCCCTGCCTCTCTCCTCACACAGGCCCTGCCTCTCTCCTCACACAGGCCCTGCCTCTCTCCTCACACAGGCCCTGCCTCTCTCCTCACACAGGCCCTGCCTCTCTCCTCACACAGGCCCTGCCTCTCTCCTTACACAGGCCCTGCCTCTCCTCACACAGGCCCTGCCTCTCCTCACACAGGCCCTGCCTCTCTCCTCACACAGGCCCTGCCTCTCTCCTCACACAGGCCCTGCCTCTCCTCACCCAGGCCCTGCCTCTCCTCACCCAGGCCCTGCCTCTCTCTCTCCTCACCCAGGCCCTGCCTCTCTCTCTCCTCACCCAGGCCCTGCCTCTCTCTCTCCTCACCCAGGCCCTGCCTCTCTCTCTCCTCACCCAGGCCCTGCCCCTCTCTCTCCTCACCCAGGCCCTGCCTCTCTCTCTCCTCACCCAGGCCCTGCCTCTCTCCTCACCCAGGCCCTGCCTCTCTCCTCACCCAGGCCCTGCCTCTCCTCACCCAGGCCCTGCCTCTCTCCTCACACAGCACCACCCAGGCCCTGCCTCTCTCTCTCCTCACCCAGGCCCTGCCTCTCTCTCTCCTCACCCAGGCCCTGCCTCTCTCTCTCCTCACCCAGGCCCTGCTTCTCCTCACCCAGGCCCTGCTTCTCCTCACCCAGGCCCTGCCTCTCCTCACCCAGGCCCTGCCTCTCTCCTCACCCAGGCCCTGCCTCTCCTCACCCAGGCCCTGCCTCTCTCCTCACACAGCACCACCCAGGCCCTGCCTCTCCTCACCCAGGCCCTGCCTCTCTCCTCACACAGCACCACCCAGGCCCTGCCTCTCCTCACGTCCTCTAGCCCTTTTCCCACAGCCGTGTATTCATACTGACCTTCTCGTTTGTGTGTGTGTCCTGTGCAGAGAAAGTGGCGTGGAAGCGGGCTGTGCGTGGCGTGAGGGAGATGTGTGACGTGTGTGAGACCACGCTGTTCAACATCCACTGGGTGTGCAGGAAGTGCGGCTTCGGGGTGTGTCTCGACTGTTACCGCCTCCGCAGGAACAAGCCTCAGGAGGGTGAGTGTCTACTGGCTCTGTGTGTGTGTGACGTGCTTACCCTTCTGTGTGTGTGTGTGTGTGTGTGTGTGGATGTGATGTGTGCTAACTTACCCCCTTCTGTGTGTGTGTGTGTGTGTGTGTGTGTGTGGATGTGATGTGTGCTAACTTACCCCCTTCTGTGTGTGTGTGTGTGTGTGTGGATGTGATGTGTGCTAACTTACCCCCTTCTGTGTGTGTGTGTGTGTGTGTGGATGTGATGTGTGCTAACTTACCCCCTTCTGTGTGTGTGTGTGTGGATGTGATGTGTGCTAACTTACCCCCTTCTGTGTGTGTGTGTGTGTGTGTGGATGTGATGTGTGCTAACTTACCCCCTTCTGTGTGTGTGCTTGTGTATTTCTCCCCAGACGTGGAGGAGGGCCCAGAGGATGAGGTGTTCTCCTGGCTGAAGTGTGCTAAAGGACAGCCTCACGAGCCCCAGAACCTCATGCCCACACAGATCATCCCTGGCACAGGTACACACACCTTTCTCTCTCTCTCACACACATACAAATCTAGAAATGCAAACACACACACGCCTACCTAACCTATTTTCCATGTCTTGTGTCTGGTCTCATCTCTCCACCAGCTCTCTACAACATAGGAGACATGGTGCACTCTGCCCGGGGCAAATGGGGCATCAAGGCCAACTGCCCCTGCACCAGCCGACACACCAAGCCTCTGGTGCGCCCTAGCGCCCCCAACGGGATAGCACAGGTACTGCATCGCTGCTGCCTCTCTCTGCCTCTCAACCGAGTGTGTGTGGTCTGGGCGAGGGGTTGGTGAGGAGGAAACCTGCTCTTGAGTGCTGGTCGTGATGCGTGTGTGTGTGTGTTCCAGGGTTCGGGCCCTGCCTCCGCCCTGGGCAGCAGAGGTTGCAGCGGGGGGGCTACAACCTCTAAACCAGAGGGGGAGTCGACGGCGACGGTGAAAACAGAGCCTCCCCACACAGCCATGTCTTCAGACGGAGGGGGGGCTCTGGGGGGGCTCAGCCACCCCTCCGGCAGTTCTGCTACCTTCGCCCACGCCCCCCAGACCCCCATGCCCCCTAAGGACCCCCGACCCCCGCCCCCTGGGGAGGGGACGTCCTCCCCTCTCCACTGGCTGGCCGACCTCGCCACTCAGAAGGGCAAGGCAGAGGACATGAAAGGTGAGCACCAGGGGGGAGAATCCGATATGAGTTCAGTAGGGGTGGGAATCTTTTAGAATCCAATCAATCGTACCTCACGATTGGATTCTAATCGAATCTTGGGATCACGAATCGATTAAAAATTGATTCACGATTTTTTTTATCAAAACATTGGAAAAAAAACATTACAAAAAGAAATAAGGATTTTTTTTATTTGTGAATCGATGTGTATCGCTAAAAGACTGAATCGCGATTCAAATGTGAATCGATTTTTTCCTCCCACCCCTAGAGTTCAGTATGTATCAACATCTGTTTCTGTTCCTTCCTCTCTGTCCTCTCCGCTCCTTCAGAGCACGGCTCGCTACGTTCCATGATGAACAGGGAGAACAGCTCTCCCTTCGTCCTGGACTCGCTCAGTGCCCTGTCCAAGCCTTCCTCCTCTTCCAGCCCCAAGCTCTTCAACAGCCTGCTTCTGGGCTCTGGTTCTGCCCAGCACAAACCTGAAGGCTCCAGTCTCAGAGATCTGCTTAACTCTGGGCCTGGCAGGCTTCCCCAGGGTCCTGGAGAGAGTGGGGTTCCCTTCCCCTCGGTGTTCTCAACTTCTGGCGGGGTGAGTAGGACACAAACGCAGCAGGACTTAGGACCACGGGTGTCTGGAGTGTTCCTTGTTTTGGGTCATCCTAGATTGTTGCTATTTGAATACTCTAGAACCCTCACTGACTTGCTTTGTCCTGTAGTTCCTGTAAACTCATAGCCCCTCCTCTCCTCCCCGTCTCCAGGGTGACAAGCTGAAGGGCAGCCTACCTAACTTCCTGGACCACATCATCGCCTCCGTGGTGGAGACCAAGAAGACAGAGGGCCGTCGGCAGGCGGGGGATGGGGGTGGGGAGCTGGGAGCGGGCGGTGTGGGGCGCAGGGACGGGGGCGTGATGGGCCTCAGCGTGCTGGACCCCCACACCTCACACACCTGGCTGTGTGACGGGCGCTTGCTCTGCCTGCAGGACCCCAGCAACAGCAACAACTGGAAGATCTTCAGGGAGTGCTGGAAGCAGGGACAGGTAGGGTTCACCCAGCCCCGGTACCTGTTCTCCATCAGGATCTGAGATCCTGGATCGGCCCTTCGCACGGTTGATGACATCTACCTTTGTCCCCCACCTCTTCCTCCACCCCCTCCCTCCAGCCTGTGCTGGTGTCCAGCATCCACAAGCGTCTGAACGGGGGGCTGTGGAAGCCTGAGGCCTTCAGCCAAGAGTTTGGGGACCAGGATGTGGACCTGGTCAACTGCAGGAACTGCGCCATCATCTCAGACGTTAAGGTCCGGGACTTCTGGGACGGCTTCCAGATCATCTCCAGTAAGTACCTCCCCATCATCCATCCCTCGTTCCATCCGGCGTGTAATCTACATGACAAAATGATGTCATATAATGATGTCATATCCTCTGTAAAGTCCTGTGCTGGTTGTGTGTCCAGAGCGTCTGCAGGGTAACGATGGGCAGCCCATGGTGCTGAAGCTGAAGGACTGGCCTCCAGGGGAAGACTTCAGGGACATGATGCCCACACGGTAAGGGCTTCTAGAAGGCTCTGCTTCCAGAAGGTCATTGCTTCCAGAAGGTCACTGGTTCCAGAAGGTCACTGCTTCCAGAAGGTCACTGCTTCCAGAAGGTCACTGGTTCCAGAAGGTCACTGGTTCCAGAAGGTCACTGGTTCCAGAAGGTCACTGGTTCTAGTCCCTCCAGAAGATCACTGGTTCTCGGTCCAGAGAGAGAGAACCCTACCATAAGAACTTACAACCAATACACACAGGTTATGTGGGGCCGTTTTTAAGGTATATGATTGGCTGTAACCTTCCTCTCCCCCCACCTCCAGGTTTGATGACCTGATGGACAACCTGCCCCTCCCAGAGTACACTAAGAGGGACGGGCGGCTTAACCTGGCCTCCCGTCTGCCCAACTTCTTCGTTCGTCCCGACCTGGGTCCCAAAATGTACAACGCTTATGGTGAGACACACCCTCCTAGCACACTAGGAGGTCACACCTAGCACACTAGGACACTAGTAGTGTACACTACTCAGGAGGCCACATCAATGCTGTACACTAGGCCGTAGGCTCCAGCTTCACCTCTATCTTCACCACCTCCTCCTCCCTTCTCAGGTCTGATCTCCACGGAGGACAGGAAGGTGGGGACCACCAACCTCCACCTGGATGTGTCAGACGCCGTCAACGTCATGGTGTACGTGGGGATACCTCTGGAGGAGTCGGACACCGAGCAGGGTGAGTACACACACACACACACAGACACACAGACACACAGACACACAGACACACAGACACACACACAGACACACACACAGACACACACACAGACACACACATAGACACACACACACACACACACAGTCAGCTATAGCACTGACTGTTTTTGGCTGTTGCTGCGGGCTGTGCTGCTGCTGTGTTATCCATCTCTCATGCTGGGGTGTTTAATCATGCTGGGTTCAAAGCCCCTCAGGATCCATCATGTGAACATCCTGTGGGACCAGAACAACTAAAACCACACAGACTCTAAGACTGACTGCTGCTTTAACTACCTGAGCCACTAAAGAGAAGCAAACTAAAGACATAGCACTCACACACAGAGCACAGTAAAAATACATAAATGTACTAAACATCGACATGTACAAAACCATAGCTCGCATTCAGTTCAGTGATCCAGCCAGAGTTAGGCCCGGGGCAATGGTTAGGACTTGGGCTAAGGTTAGCGATAGGACTGGGCCTAGGGTTAGGGCTGGGTCTGTTAGGACTGGGGCTAAGGTCAAGGCTAGGGTTAGTGTTGGGACTATGGTTAGTGTCGGGGTTAAGGTTAAGGCTGGGGCTTGATGGCACAAAGTGCTGGAGTTAGGGGGGGGGGACAGGGGGCTGGGACAGGGGGCTGGGACAGGGGACAGGGGGCTGGGACAGGGGACAGGGGGCTGGGACAGGGGGCTGGGACAGGGGACAGGGGGCTGGGACAGGGGGCTGGGACAGGGGGCTGGGACAGGGGGCTGGGACAGGGGACAGGGGGCTGGGACAGGGGGCTGGGACAGGGGACAGGGGGCTGGGACAGGGGGCTGGGACAGGGGGCTGGGGGCTGGGACAGGGGACAGGGGGCTGGGACAGGGGGCTGGGACAGGGGACAGGGGGCTGGGACAGGGGGCTGGGACAGGGGGCTGGGGGCTGGGACAGGGGACTGGGACAGGGGACAGGGGGCTGGGACAGGGGGCTGGGACAGGGGGCTGGGACAGGGGGCTGGGACAGGGGACAGGGGGCTGGGACAGGGGACAGGGGGCTGGGACAGGGGACAGGGGGCTGGGACAGGGGGCTGGGACAGGGGACAGAGGGCTGGGACAGGGGGCTGGGACAGGGGGCTGGGACAGGGGGCTGGGACAGGGGGCTGGGACAGGGGACAGGGGGCTGGGACAGGGGGCTGGGACAGGGGGCTGGGACAGGGGGCTGGGACAGGGGACAGGGGGCTGGGACAGGGGGCTGGGACAGGGGACAGGGGGCTGGGACAGGGGGCTGGGACAGGGGGCTGGGGGCTGGGACAGGGGACAGGGGGCTGGGACAGGGGGCTGGGACAGGGGACAGGGGGCTGGGACAGGGGGCTGGGACAGGGGGCTGGGGGCTGGGACAGGGGACTGGGACAGGGGACAGGGGGCTGGGACAGGGGGCTGGGACAGGGGGCTGGGACAGGGGGCTGGGACAGGGGGCTGGGACAGGGGACAGGGGGCTGGGACAGGGGGCTGGGACAGGGGACAGGGGGCTGGGACAGGGGGCTGGGACAGGGGACAGAGGGCTGGGACAGGGGGCTGGGACAGGGGGCTGGGACAGGGGGCTGGGACAGGGGGCTGGGACAGGGGGCTGGGACAGGGGGCTGGGACAGGGGACAGGGGGCTAGTCTCAGAACCCTCCCATGGGTCTCCGGTGTTTGATTGTGGCAACATTTCTCCTCCACAGAGGCAGACATCACTGGATGTGCAGGTCTGTAGTCTTTCTTGTATCTGTCCTCAGTAGCATGCCCTTCTCCTCCACTAACTCCCTCACTCCCTCCCCCCTCACTCCCCCCCCCCCCCCCTCCGCCCCTCCCCCCTCCCCTTGTCGTCGTCATGGTGCAGCCCGGAACACTGCGGTTCCTGCAGCAACGTTCTGACGTGGTGGTTCTCTTGGTTGTGTTGATCAGATGAGACTGTGTGTAGCTGGGGTCTGGTGCTGTCATGACCCTGTCTGAGGAGGAACACCCTCTGATGCAGCTGCATCCAGTCCTGCACAGCTTCATCAGTACAGTCTAGAGAGGGCTCACTGTTCTCACACACACACACACACACACACACACACACACACACACACACACACAGCCTATACATATATCGGCTATGTGATCTATTGCTCCTAAGGGATATCTCCTGTTAGCGACCAGATTATGAATAATATATAAAGCTATGAGCACATGGCCTGTTGCCTTTGTCTACCGCTGCACACACACACACACATAAAACCACTGCAGTTAAACTTCAGTCATGTCATCCTTTGACCCCGAGCGCTGTTTACCGTCCGACAGCTATGATGTCATGTACTGGTACTACCCCCTCCCCCTCGTGGGCTGAGGGGGGCTGATGACTCGCCCCAGAACGAGGAGAGCGCTTCTAGTCTGTAGCACCCAGCCTAGAGCAGCCCTGCCTTGTGTCTGCTCCCATCTGTCTGTAGTGGGCTTGTAACTGGAACCTCTTTCCTGGGTCGTTTCCTGGGCCTGCAGTCAGGAGATGCGTTTTTCTAAAGTTCTCTGCCTCCGAGGACATTCTAGACAATGCTGCAGTGGAAAGTCTCAGAGGAGGGAGTGGACTGGAAAGGAAAAGTGCCCGTCGTTCAGACCTGTGTTTAAAACATGGTCTCAAAGCAGACCTGTGACCCTCCTCTACTCTGTGTGTTTTTGTGTATGTCTTTGTGTGTGTGTGTGCTTGATTCAACAGAGGTGATGACCACCATCGAGGAGGGGGATGTGGACGAGATGACGAAGAGGAGGGTGTACGAGGCGAAGGAGAAGCCGGGAGCTCTCTGGCACATCTACGCTGCCAAGGATGCAGAGAAGATCCGCGAGCTGCTCCGCAAGGTCTGCACCAAACACTTCCTGTTTCTGGACCTTTGACCTTGTAGATACCATTGGTTGTGTGTAAATATCAACCCTCAGAGAAGACCAGGAGAAAGAATCTTCAGGCTCCTTTAGAAAGTCTGTATTATGTAAAGGTTAGGGATAGACCCATCAGTATAGACATTACCCACTAGCATCATGCAGTTACTACGAGCTCTGTGGAGGTGATTTTGACTGGGGAGAGGGCAGACGAGGGAGGCAGTGATTCAGACAAGCGACACCATGACCCCCGTAGACATCAGGTGTGGCTGGATGAAGGGCGTGACCTGACTGCTGTGCTGTGCCCAGGTGGGAGAGGAGCTGGGCCAGGAGAACCCTCCGGACCACGACCCCATCCACGACCAGAGCTGGTACCTGGACCAGGTGCTCCGGAGGAGGCTGTACGAGGAGTACGGCGTGCAGGGCTGGGCCATCGTCCAGTTCCTGGGAGACGCCGTGTTCATCCCCGCGGGCGCTCCCCACCAGGTCGGCAGGAGAAACTCTCTGTCTCGTTCTCTCTCTTTCTTGTTTTCTTGCTCTCTTTCTCCCACGCACGCTCTCTCGCTATCTTTCTGTTTTGCTTCCTTTTAATCTTGTCTGTCTTATCTATTTTTCTCCTTTGCCTCTCTCCCTCCCCCCCCCATCTGTCCCTCTCCTCCAGGTTCATAACCTGTACAGCTGTATCAAGGTAGCGGAGGACTTTGTGTCTCCAGAACATGTGAAACACTGTTTCAGACTGACGCAGGAGTTCCGACACCTCTCCACCACCCACTCCAACCACGAGGACAAACTACAGGTACGGATCCATCGTTCCTCCGTGACATAGTCTCTTACCTCCAGCAGACACGTTTGCGTCTGAGCCGGACTTAGTTTCTAAAGGTCTCGTGTGTTTGCCGGAGTCCTCGTTAAACAGAAGTGGTCCAGCTGTAACAGCAGGTGTTGTGCACGCTGTGTTTCCCCAGGTGAAGAACATCATCTACCACGCTGTGAAGGATGCCGTGGGGACCCTCAGGGCACATGAACCCAAACTAGCTCGTTCCTAATGTCCTCTACAGCAGGTGTGCTCTCACACACACACAGAGCGGCACTGGTGACTGGGCAGAGTGGACTTAAAGCTGATTGCGGGCTGACACCCAACGCTTATACTGGGGTGGTGTGTGTGTGTGTGTGGGGGGGTTATAGTCAAAGCTTGGATGGGAAAAGTACTTAATCGCTTTTATACGGCAACACAAAAGTTCAAATATGCCTAGTTGTTTTCAAATTCACCTTTGATTATTAACTGTATTTAACGTCAGTTGTCCTGTTAGTTGTTCTGGTTGTGTGAGAGATGTCAGGCTGAAGAGAAAAAGACCTTCCTAAAATAGTATTTGAAAACACGGTTATGATTTACTTAGGGTGCACTTGATTTTGGTAAACCTGCTCAGTAAAACTAATGGAAGGGTTCTGGAACTCATAAGGTGAATCCTGTTCAGTTTAGGGCAGTTTGTTTTACCGCCCAGTGCAGTCTGGAGGTGAGCTGACGAGCCTCCGGAGCCAGGGAGGCTCTGCTTGTGTGTAAACAGTATCTGACTAATGTGAACACAGGACTGTTTGTCTCTCTTCCTGTTAATAGTATTCCTTCACTCCACCCACCTGTGTGTGTGTGTAGACTGTTTTCTTTAAGTTGGGTTTTAAACAAACTGATGGACTTCCCCCAGCCCGAGGTGGAATCAGACCTGTGAAACTGCAGACGTGAAGGGAAATAGACCAAAGTTTTGTATTTTTAGTTTGTCATGTTATCAATTAAAAGCGAGGATTTCTTTCACTCTATTGCTTGTTTGTTTTTTACGATGTACATGTGAAAGTGAAGAAGGGGTAACACAGGATGTTGGCCATGACAGACTGGCAGCGTTGGCCTATCCAGGGGTGTAAATGTATTAACTTACTTAAAACACAGATATTGTGAACCCAACCTGAGAGTCTCATCTGAACTACCCAATATTAACATTGTATCAATATATATATTGATCTTAGCAGTCTGTTTGATTTTTCAAAATAAAGTTTCCAAAAAAAGACTACTGTCTGAACGGCTGTTCATTTCAGGTTCCTGGTCCAGTTTGATGGCTGTTGATGAATCTAGATGTTTACAGCTCAATGTTAGCAAACCTTTAATCTATGTTCTGTTTCTATGTAACTCTGCCTTCCTCACACATCCAGAAACCCAAGTCTGAAATAGAAAGTAGTTCACCTAAATGGGACAGTCTCCTCATACTGTTCCCTCTGGGATGCCTTTCTAGAAAATAATTTCTGGAACTCATATCGGACCAGCCAATCACACGAAAACATCAAGTTACCATGGCAACTTGGAGGTGTACAAATTTGATTAGTGAAATGTAAATGATGCCTGAGGAGTGTAATGGGTATCTTAGATCTTTCTTTTCTTTTTTTATTACACGTATTGAATTGAATCTGTGTTCGTCTTGTATCACCTCCGGAAAGCACGAATTGTCCAGTATTGCACTAATTAATTGGGGCAATTTGAGTACTGTAAGCGGGGGACCTTGCTCCAAGTCTCATTTAATTAAAGCTCGTTATGAGTCAATGCTCAGAGCTAGCCAGACAGAACACATTCCTGGCCCTTTAAGAGAAAGTGGAGCTCTGGGGTTTTAATGCAGCACGAACATAGCAGGAAGATAACTGTTCGTCTCGTCTGCCGTACTGTAGCTAGCAGGCAGCAGCAGAATCGGTTGCCGCTTGTCCCACTCGCATCACAACAAACGGTCTCACGAAGGGGATGGGGGGTCCCTAACAACTGGTTTGTTAGATAGATTTCACGAGAGAGAGCGGCATATTTCTACAGACAGTAACCATGGTGTCTTGGATTATCTCAAGGATAGTGGTGTAAGTATGAAATCGTTGGCGTTTATGTAAGTTGTTTTCGGCTGCCACAGACGGTCGTTAGGTACATCGCGTTATTGGCTATTTAGCTTGTTAGCTTAGCACAGCTGAGCTGCACAGTCACTAATGCGGTCCAGTCTGCTTGCACCCGGGGCGCATCTGCTCACTGTCAACGCAAATCGTGTATCATGGCATATATTTCATTACCTACTTTTCTGAAATCTTTGAAGAATGGAGTTGCATTTAATGTATTGCGGCGGTGCTACAGTTTGCTAACAAATAGTTATCAAGGCATTGATGACGGGGATCTAGCCATATTGCTAACCAAGCACCTGACAGCGTTAACGGGGACTACTTAAATAGCTAGCTCTTGCTATTTAGATATTCCTTACAACATCCATCGCTCATTTTAATTGGCAAGATACTTGATAATGTAGTGGCTTACCCATCAGTAATGGTTAGAAACCCTCTAAGTTATTGAATGAGCTAGGGATGCGCTGGCCTTAGCCAAGTCCTCTTCCACAGACCGAGATGGTACTAGCAGCTACAGTTCCCGTTTCATATAATAAAACTGACGAAAACGCCACCGGCCCCCAGCGCAGGCCTTAGTCTGTCCACCTGTACCCACTACTTAGCTGGTTATAAAAACAGCTGCTTTGCGTGAAGCGGTTGAGTCATCCACGCAGCTTTCTACCTGTTCCTGCATCTCACCCAGCTGTACATCTTGCTGTGAGATGAGCAGGGTGAGTGAATATGGGCTTCATCATATTGTGTGAAAAGTGTTGGCCCTACTTGACTTGAGATTCCTATCATGTGTTTAGATTAGGTACCAGTTACAGCAAAACAAACGTTGCTCATATCAGCATTCAGCCCACATTCTGGAACAGTATGCAACAATGGACACCTTAAACTCGGTCTGTGTCCAGCCAATCAGTGTAGAGATACAGTTGATGAGTGAGCAGCTTTGGGTGAAACCAGAGAGGACTAGAGACCTCTCTTTTGGAGGAAAACAGAACAGGAAGTGAGAGGGAAGCAAGTGGCTCTGTCAGAACCCACTACACCTTCCTCTCTTCCCTCAGGGAAGTCGTGACCTATCAGGAGCTGGTGGTGGGAGGCGTGCGAATAGACTGTGCTCGGCTGTTGCACGTCGGCTCAGCGATAATCCAAGGAAGCAGGGAAGTCCTGCAAGCTAGGAAGAAACCATGGAAGCTGCCTTTAATAGGGAGAGCGTGCAGTGAAATGAGGAGTTTACGATCCCTGTTAGGCTGCTCTGCCTTGCGCTCGTCTCCTGCTGTACACTGCAGGGCAGGGCGCACACACACACACACACACACACACACACAGGCACACACAGGCACACACAGTTAGACGATCAGACAATAGAAACAAGGTCCACTCACAAGCACACACGCCGTCAGTGACTGTGTGGCTGGCCGGGGCTGGACAGAGGTGACAGGCGTGGCTGGCCACTCAGCTTTCAGTTTCCTGTCACATCAGCACAAACTGCCACACAGACACCGGACAGGCGTGTGTGTGAGTGTGAGTGTGTGTGTGTGTGATTTGTGCTCACACATGGCGACCCACCTCTGACACCAGTGTTTTCCCAGTGTATCTGTGTAGTGTAGCAGGTTCCTGTGTTTCCGCTCCTCTGCACTGTTGGAGCTGGCTACAGCTCTGGAGAAAAGTCAAGTCAAGCAGCCATTTAACCCTAGAATGAGTCTGTGCCAAGGAGCCACGCCCTACCCAGCTTGGACGGACTGTCCTATAAGGCTAACCTACTTCCTGCAGGGGAGATATGGGGGCAAATTCTGTCCTGAGGGCGGCCTACTTTCATACAGAGAAGTCTGTTTGTGTTGACTCACCCAGCTGAGGAGTCCAGGCCTCAGCCTGCACAGTCCTCAGGGACCATCAGTATCCAATCAGGGGGCTTGTCAACCGCTGGAGGTCATGTTGCCATGGTGACGGTGTTGATGACCCTGACCCCGTGTCCTCTGCCCCGTCTCTAGCCTCGCCTTCGGGACGCTCTACCCTGCCTACTCCTCCTACAAGGCTGTCAAGACGAAGAATGTGAAGGAATACGTAAGTATCCTACACAGGCCTATGTTAGCCCTGCACCTCTCCATGGTTCAGTCTGTGGGCTGTAGGCCTGAGGATTGCGGCTGGCTGGGGTATTGATTTCGCTTTATCTCCAGTAGCTCAACCTTCGCCTGCTTATTTACTTATGGATCCAGGACACAGTTCATCTCCCTCTCTGTCATCCTGGATGGAGAAAGCTAAACATTAAACCAAGATGGTGCACTGCATACATATTAGGTTATTATGACACAGCACCTGAAGGCAGACCTAGGTAGTCTGGACAGGACAGGGGAGAGACAGGACAGGGGAGAGACAGGACAGGGGAGAGACAGGGTACAGGGGAGAGACAGGGTACAGGGGAGAGACAGGACAGGGTACAGGGGAGAGACAGGACAGGGTACAGGGGAGAGACAGGACAGAGACATGGTAAAGGGGAGAGACAGGGTACAGGGGAGAGACAGGACAGGGTAGAGCCAGGACAGGAGAGAGCCAGGACAGGAGAGAGCCAGGACAGGAGAGAGCCAGGACAGGAGAGAGCCAGGACAGGAGAGAGCCAGGACAGGAGAGAGACAGGACATGGGAGAGCCAGAGCTGAGAAGCTGCCAGGCTCCATGGTGTCTCTGTGTGGAGCAGAGTAGTTTACCAGCATCCTTTTAAAGCTGGGGGATCCTCCCTGCTTACCTCATCCAGCGATGGGAAAGAGGGAGGAGGAGGAGACGGGACTCTGCCAAGCTCTGCTCTCCTCCCCGCTGGTTGCCATGGAAACCCCCCTCCCCTTTTTCTAACTGCTCAGCCAGACGGATACTGATGAGGGAGGAAAATAGGACGCCATTTTCATCCCAGTTGTTTTTACGCTTTTTCCTTCTTTCTGTCTCCCTCTCCTATTTCTCAGTGGAGTCAAGCTATAGTAGCTTTTTATGTAACACAATGTGTAACACCATGTGTTAGGACGGCCAGATCATCAAGTACGGTTATCTGAAGCACTATGGAGTGTAGGGGCTCCAGCATGTGCTTTCTGGATGACTAAACATGCTGTGTTTGTGTGTGTGTGTGTGTGGTGAACCATATTTATGTGACTCCACATGTCCTAGCACATATGTACTTGTAGGCAGTGCTTTCACATGCTTCATATGTGGTGATCTCTTCTTTCCCCCCTGTGTGTGTGTGTGTGTGTGTGTGTGTGTGTAGGTGAAGTGGATGATGTACTGGATCGTCTTTGCACTCTTTACTACAGCAGAGACGATAACAGACCTGGTGATGTCATGGTGAGTTGGCCTGTCCACCAGGGGGCGCTATAGGACAGCCCTCTGCTGTTCTTAGAATGGCCATGTCATGTTTTTAGGGCACACTTTCACTTGGCAGCAGATGTATCAGGCTTGCCTACGTTCACACATCTGACGTGAGACTCACACGTTCCGGCTCTGTCTGGAAGCTTCTGGAAGCTCACTCTCTCACGCCACCAAACGACACGTCAGATCATACCTCCACACCACTGAAGTGCTCACATGGATGGAATATATATGTTATACATCCATGAGTGCTCGCCGCAGTTTCTCCGCATGCTGTACCAACGGTTTTACATTTACATTTAGTCATTTAGCAGATGCTCTTATCCAGAGCGACTTACAGTAAGTACAGGGACATTCCCCCGAGGCAAGTAGGGTGAAGTGAACTCCAGACATGCATTTCAAGGTAGCATTCGTTGACTGGACATGGGTTAATATGCTGTGTTTCTGATTGTCAGGTTGTTATGGTGTTTCTGTAGTGTCAGGTTGATATTCTGTGTTTCTGCGTGTCAGGTTCCCCTTCTACTTCGAGCTGAAGATTGCCTTCGTCATCTGGCTGCTGTCCCCCTACACCAAGGGCTCCAGTGTGCTCTACCGCAAGTTCGTCCACCCCACCCTGTCCAACAAGGAGAAGGTCAGAAGGGAACACCACTCCAGAAGCACAGGGAGCAGTCAAGTGGATCATCCATCTGCCCACATCTAGCGGAAAATGTTCTCATTTTGTTTCTGTCTGTTTCTCTCTCTTGTGTGTGTTTTCTCCCTCTCTCTCTCCCTCTCTGTTTTCCTCTGTCTCTCTCTCCACTGTAGGAGATAGATGAGTACATCACCCAGGCGAAAGACAGGAGTTATGAGACCATGATGAAGTTTGGGAAGAGGGGCCTGAACCTGGCTGCCAACGCAGCCGTCACGGCCGCGGCCAAGGTAGGCTGGGTGGCTGAGGGCAGGGGCGTTGTTAGAGATAAAGCTCTACTGGGTGGCTGGGAAATTATCAAAGGGGTTAGTATGTGTGTTTTGGATGAAATTAGCAAAGGGGTTAGTATGTGTGTTTTGGATTAAATTAGCAAAGGGGTTAGTATGTATGTTTTGGATGAAATTATCAAAGGGAAAATTATCAAAGGGGTTAGTATGTGTGTTTTGGATGAAATTATCAAAGGGAAAATTATCAAAGGGGTTAGTATGTGTGTTTTGGATGAAATTACCAAATGCATTAGTACCGGTATGTGAGTTTTGGATGAAATTATCAAAGGGGTAAGTGTGTGTGTTTTGGATGAAATTAGCAAAGGGGTAAGTATGTATGTTTTGGATGAAATTAGCAAAGGGGTTAGTATGTATGTTTTGGATGAAATTAGCAAAGGGGTTAGTATGTATGTTTTGGATGAAATTAGCAAAGGGGTTAGTAAGTGTGTTTTGGATGAAATTACCAAAGAGTAAATTAGCAAAGGGGTTAGTATGTGTGTTTTGGAAGAAATTACCAAAGGGGAAATTAAATTTACTGGGGCACAGCAGATTTATACCGGGCCACGTGCCCCAGTAAAAAGGGTCTAGCAACGCCCCTAGCTGAGGGTGACTCCTAACAGGCCTGTCTTAGCAGAGAATACTGGCTGTATTGTGCATCTTTTGAGAGGTGTTTGTGTGTGTGTAGGGGCAGGGCGTGCTGTCAGACAAGCTGCGCAGTTTCAGCATGCAGGACCTGACTCTGATTGGCTCAGAGGACGAGCTGGGGCTGGGCATGAGGAGAGACCCTCTGGAGGACCTGGGGTCTGGAGCGAGCACCCTGCCCCGCACCAAGACTACCTCACGTCAGAGTAGGTCTCTCACACACACACCCTGCCACGCACCCCTAGATCTGACCTAACACTGACATTGCCCTCCCGTCCATTCCCACAGCTCGCTCCTCCTCTGCGGCTCCGCTCCCCGATGAGGCTTCACAGCACAGCTCTGACCAATCAGACACCAGGACGGAGCACTCTGACGAGGATCTGGCGGAGAAGGCCCCCCGACGCACGGCCAGCGTCAAGACGACCAAGAAACCAGCTGCTGCTAAGACTGAGGTGGGCAGCCTCCTTCTGTCTCTCTTTCTGTTCTGTCACTCTTGCTTCTCTCACTTTCATTTCTCTCACCTCTCTCCTCTTTAGTTTCTTTTTTGCTTCTCTGATGCCTCTCACACTCCCCTTCTATCTTTCCAAAGCTGTTTTTAATGTTCAGTCTCCCCCCCCCCCCCTCCTCCAGACTCAGACCAAGACGGTGAAGAAACAGCCCAAAAAGAAGATTGTGGCGTCTGCAGGCCCCAGTGCAGAGTCACCCTGAGACCCCGCCTCCCTCCTCCTCGTCCCTCCTCCTCCAGCCTCACAGGACCCCACCTGCCTCCACACACACGCTCGCTTACCCTCACACACCAGATGACATCAAAGGTCAGGGGGTTTAGTCTAGATCTAGTTAAGCCTGTCATTGTGACATCACCACCATCCTTTTACCCAGCATGCCTCTTGACTTTTACACTGTACATGTATCTGAATTGAGTATGTAGTCTTTTAACAATATGGGCGGGGGGGCAGCTGCACTTGTGTGTGAGAGGGCAATTGGGCCGATTAACTTCCCTTGGTCAGTCCTGATATCCAGAGTCTTGTTTGGTTGTTGATCCTCAACAGTGTCTGAGCAGGTCACATGCCTCTCTCTCTCTCTCCCTCCCTGTGTTGATCCCCAGTCTCTGTCCTCCAGGGTTAGTGTTAGCTGTGGAGATATATAGGCTGCTTGGGAACAGAACCACACTTTCCATGAACTGTGTAGGGCTCAAATTCTCCTACATTGCTGCTGTTCCACCTCGTCACACCAGTGGATGGAGGGATGATTTCACCTGTTTGTTTCTCTCTCCTCTTCCTCACCCATTCAGCTTTGTGAAGACTGGAAGAGTGCACACACAGGGTGTGTGTATAGATATTTAAACCATGACTTAATAGGTGTATGTAGGGCTTGTTTATCTACTGCATAACCAGCTGTCAGTCAATATACCGCATCCACTCACACAGTCAGACACTGTCACCACATTAACTCTTCAAAGAGGATAGATATAGTTTTTGTTTCTGATCCAGCCGCTTCTGTCACCTTAAACATGTGAAACTTGGGCTGGGCTCTGAACTGCAGCACCTTAAACCAGTTAGGTGTCAGGTGCTAGTGGGGTAACAGGGATTACTGCAACAGAGAGCCTGTAGCTAGGAGACCAACTGTAGGTCAAACTGGGGTTAGGGCTCTGGTCAGGCTCTGACATGTGGTCTGTGGGGATTCATTATGGCTTGTTGTGTTGGGGTGGGCGTGTCTTTGCCTTGAGCAGGGTTTGTTTGTTGGAGCTATGTAATGAGTGGAGACTGAAAACATGAGACTGTAACAGTGCTGCACTTGTTGGTTCTGTTCCAGTGCAACTTAAATCTGAACCAGTGGGGAGGGGGGCTCACCCCAAACCAACTGCCTAGATCTACTGAAACGATCGCTAAGTTACTTACAAATGTACACTGTATGTATATAGTAATCTTGTCTGTAAATATGAGCTTGCTTGCCTTATTCATTCATATATAACCTCTCTTCTTTTTTTTAAGATTAGTTTTGTTTCATCTAAATGACAAATCAAACATTTCTCTTACGAGGACTACGTAGGATTTATGCTCCATGTTTTAATCTCTTATTATATATTGATCTCTCCGTGTCTCCTAAGTGAGACATTTTAATTACGAAAGCTGCTCAGCTGAGAGCTGGGAAGCCCCATTAAGTTTGGTTTTGAGGCTTTGAAGTCGGCCATTTATTTTCTCCCTCTGGTAGGTAATAACTGATCTAACATGACTGGATAGGGTGCAGCAGAATCTCCTCTGGGTAGAGTTGTCCAGTCCTTGTAGATCAGTGATTTCTACTAGGAAGACCCTTGAACTGGATCTATGTTCTCTCTTCTGCTAGTGTTGGTTGTCTGCACTCTCAGATTAAAACAAATTAGTTTGTAACTTCTGATTTGCTTACGTTTGGTCCGACAATTGTTACTGTCAGAACTTTAACATTCTCATCATGAGGTTTAATTTCCATTTTCAGTATTTATTTATTGTTGATTTGTGTGTTTTGGAATCAGTGTTATTGTGTACAGATACTTCACATGGTGAAAGAAAACTCTGCATAAATATATTGTTTGTGCCAATTATCAATACTCCTGGAATGAAGGATGTGTGTTTGTCTGCTGGGTGTATTGTATATAACTTGGTCATGTACCAGAAACAAACTAATAAATAAAAATGATAAAAAAGCTCTACTATTGTCTTCCCTTTCAGCATCTTGATCATAGTGTCCTTATAGGCGGCGACGACGTATAAAGATCAAAAAGATTGTTCTTCTGTCAGCTGCCGTCTGGAGTACTTTGTGTGAGCACAGGGGGGGGGGAGATGTACCACGTTGGCAGGGAAGGGGGGCGGGCTGTACCACGTTGGCAGGGGGGACTCCACACACTTTCCCATCAGCAGGTTTCTGGATCAGATTGTGAAACGGTGAACTGCAGATGTCTCAGGGATAGTTGAAATATACACTTGTGTGTACAGGATTGTGTATCTCACATACATTAACAAACATGGGCAAATCAGATTTATTTGTATAGGCCTTTTTACACGCAAGCATGTCACAGAGGGCTTCACATACGCCCATAGAACTGCCCCTCAACCAACCTAAACCCTCAAGGAAGACAAGGAAAAACTCCCAGAAAAACTCTCAACAGGAGAAAAAATGGAAGAAACCTTGGGAGGAGCAATTCAGAGAGGGATCCCCTCCTCCAGAGACGGTTGGTGAGAGAGAGGAGCAGAACACAGGCTAAACATAGTCATACAGTGTCAATGGGTTTTGAAACACCAAAATCCATTGTTCAACTTTATAGATGTAGGACAGGACCGGGAGACTCGCGACCAGGTCCAGCGTTGGCCGACCGATGACCAGGCAGGTGCTGACAGCTCAAACCCCCCACACCACAAGGGATGTGTGAGAGAGAGGAGAGCAGGGATTAGAGAATGCCAGGAGCAGCTAACAGTTACAGTCATAATAGAATGAGATCCCCACCGGTCAAGTGTGGACTGGTGCAGCAATTTAACTGGTCTGCTGGGTGTATTGTATATAACTTGGTCATGTACCAGAAAAAATTATAAATACAAATAATTTAAAAAAGCTCTTATTGTCTTCCCTTTCAGCATCTTGATCATGGTGTCCTTATAGAATCAGGATTTGTTTTTGTTTTTTTTCACAGACACAGAATTTACTATGGCAGGAAGGTGCATACAATAAACATACGTAACATACGTACATAAAAAAACTTCTGAAAAGTAAGGTTAAAATGAATACACATTTAATAACATTGCATATTAATTAAATCAATTACAAGGCAAACATCTTACAAACTGAAGAATAACTCTAACGCTACCATGATTATTGTTAATTTAGAGAGACAGCAAGATGTGAGGAAGGAGAAGGAGTAGAACAAGCCAGAGCTGAGAAGGTCTAAGGAGATGAAGAATCCACAGAACAAAGCCTCACCATTCCCTTTATACACAAGAATAACCAATCAGACTACTTATTGACCCTTATCAGCATATGACTAGCAATGCACAGTAAGATACACAATGGGGTGTGAGGAGGTGACGACGTATACATTACATTACATTTAGTCATTTAGCAGACGCTCTTATCCAGAGCGACTTACAGTAAGTACAGGGACATTCCCCCCGAGGCAAGTAGGGTGAAATGCCTTGCCCAAGGACACAACGTCATTTTGCACGGCCGGGAATCGAACCGGCAACCTTCAGATTACTAGCCCGATTCCCTAACCGCTCAGCCACCTGACTCCCAGTATAAAGATCCAAAAGATAGGGTGGTGCTAGCGCTCCCAAGGAGATGACCATCTCACTGATCACATGTCCTTGTAGCGATATTAACCCCTACTCAACCTGTCACCCTCTGCCTTTGTCTCACAGACCAGGAACTCAGAGATAGTCTCTGAGTTACATCAGTAAAGTATAATAATATTAATAGTTTTATGAAATTGTATAAATATATTTATACAAAATACATAAAATACTAGTTAGGAAATAATTAATATTTCCTATCTTTATTAAATAAAAGTTATGATTATGACATACACTTAAATAAACGTCCTAGTACAGTAAGCCATCAGATGGGATTGGAATGTCTATTCTGCAGGGATCTTAATATGTTTTCCCAATTGTCATTAGGGACCTCGCAAAATGTTACATGACCATCTTTGTTAATATCCTTTAGACGAACATTTACTTCATCCAATTTCTTATTGTAATTATCTTCATCCAATTTCTTTTTGTAATTTAAAACCCTGTTGTTTTTCAATTCCTTGGATATATAGATTTTATGGTAGCCAAAATAGATGTGCTGAACATTATATTTAGGTTTATACTCCACAGCCTTGTCGGTTATTAACTTCAGACACGCACCTTCCCCACCTAAACATGGGCTATAGTAAGAGAACATGTATATATATATATATTCTTTATCATTTTTCTTTTTTTCAAAATAACTATTGAAAAAATCATCTAATTTCCTAAATAGTTGTTTTTCGGAATGCTCAAATTTATTATTGATCCTTTTCGGATTTATAGGAGAGATTGTCTCCAAAACCCTATCCCTAGTGCTTATGACTGCACATGCATATTGGTTGATATTCTTCAGATTCGGGTTGTTTGTCCTGCATGCCCCCCAAAAAACAAATACAAATAATTATGATTCTATTACCACCAACTAATGATGTAAGGTAATGATGTATATTTGAAAAATATTTTTCATTTATGCACAGAATATAGAAAATGATTAGCTCACGGTCGTATGGCGCTGCCTCCATCATTCTCTGATGGTTGTTGTCCAGGAACGTCCGATGCACGAGTGTGAGGATGCTCCAGATCTACAGATGTTTCATCCCTGTGCAGAGCAACATAACTGGAGTTAGACATAACTGAGGTTCGGTGGAAAAAGACCACATCTCAACTCCTCTCTTCCTCTAATCATCTTCTTCTGGTGTCAGTCATAGCCAAAGTACAGGTGAAGAAGACCACACCTCAACTCCTCTCTTCCTCTAATCATCTTCTTCTGGTGTCAGTCATAGCCAAAGTACAGGTGAAGAAGACCACACCTCAACACCTCCCTTTCCCCTCATATTGTCCTGTATGAACTCCTCACTGTCTCCTGTCATTGTGCTCTCAGGTTCACACACAGATTGCCTTGGTTCCTAAACCAAATATCAAGGTGGTGCCCCTTTAACCAAATACTTATATATATATAATAATATTAAGTATATCTGTTCTTAAACGACCACACCCCGCTACAACATTAGTTACCAAGGTACTTTACGAGAGTCAGGTGGCTGAGCGGTTAGGGAATCGGGCTAGTAATCTGAAGGTTGCCAGTTCGATTCCCGGCCGTGCCAAATGACGTTGTGTCCTTGGGCAAGGCACTTCACCCTACTTGTCTCGGGGGGGAATGTCCCTGTACTTACTGTAAGTCACTCTGGATAAGAGCGTCTGCTAAATGACTAAATGTAAATCTACTTTGAGCCTTTGTCTATATCTGTTATTGGCATCTATTCTCTGTGACTCCGTACGAATTAAAACGACAAAACATCAGAAGAACATCTAGATATGACCAACTGTAACATTTTCATAAAGCAACAGAACACTGACATGAATGCCTACATTATTCGAACATGTTTACAGATTGGACCTTCACAAGTTCTCCTTAACCCCTTACACTAAGTTTATTAAAACACAGCTGAAGGCAGTCATACAGAAAATAAAAGTCCCGAAACAACGGAATACATCTACGTATGACAAACATACACTTGACAAACTATGTAGTTTTCCAAAAGTACCAGATATATAATGCCTAAATCTTAATATTAAAAAGTTTGTTGAATTATTAAAACAGCATTCTTTAGAAATCTTGCTCATTATGAGAAACACATAACCTTTACTTACTGCAGAGGATCCATTTCGATGACGTCAGGAAATGTGGTTGTTCCAGTCAGTTTGGTCTCTGGTTGAAGTGATTTATTCAGAAAGCCCAAAGCACATTAATTTGTTGAGAGAGTTGTCTAATGTAAGCTTCAATGATCTGCCCACTGTCAATGGTTTTAGCGTGTAACCCAATTCTGTTTTTTTTTAAAGTGGATCTTGTGAGTGAACCTTACACTACCACTAGTGCCAATTATAAATACTCCCTAAAAGAAGAATGTGTACACAGGACTTTATAAAGACAAAACATTTTTTGAACAGGCGTGCCAACGAGACCGATCGGCCAATCAGCGATGGGTACCCGTATAGTGTGTTTATTGAAAGGTGACGTGGGGATAAATGGGCGGGAAGACGAAATCCAGCAAACACTCTCGAATACTCTCGAACGCAACATGGAAAGTTTGAGAAAGTTCCAGAAGGAGTGATAGTGAAAGTAAAAGGAAGTACTTTCACACACGTCTTCACTTGTAAGGAATGCCGGCAGTCCTGATCATAACACTGTGGTTCGCTATTCAACTGAACAGGACAGGCAATGACTGTCTTAAGGTTAGGGTTACTCCTAGAATTAGATAGATACATCTAGAATTACACTAGTGCCATGCCCACAGACAGACAGACCTTCAAAGATTCCTAGAATCATAGATAAACGAGAGCCAATTTGTTATCCCATAACTCATTGGACGGCTCATCGTCATGGCTACGGTGCCCCCACCAGTTGGAGCCAAGCTGCCCTGCGGTCTCAGACATCGCAGTGTGAGGGGTGAACTGTAGGGGGCGCTGTCTACCAAGGAGAGAGCGACCTAGAGGCAGGAGGAGCACTGAGGAGTCCAGGACTGTAGAGGGCAGTGAGAGCCCAGGTGAGGCGAGGCGTGCGCTGCCTTACATACGTGGTTAAACGGTGTGTGTTCTGGTTTAATCTCCCTCTAGCCTCCTCTGGTCCTCCTCTAGCCTCCTCTGGTCCTCCTCTAGCCTCCTCTGGTCCTCCTCTAGCCTCCTCTGGTCCTCCTCTAGCCTCCTCTGGTCCTCCTCTAGCCTCCTCTGGTCCTCCTCTGGTCCTCCTGTAGCCTCCTCTGGTCCTCCTGTAGCCTCCTCTGGTCCTCCTGTAGCCTACTCTGGTCCTCCTCTAGCCTCCTCTGGTCCTCCTGTAGCCTCCTCTGGTCCTCCTCTAGCCTCCTCTGGTCCTCCTCTAGCCTCCTCTGGTCCTCCTCTGGTCCTCCTCTAGCCTCCTCTGGTCCTCCTCTGGTCCTCCTCTGTGGCAGCAGGGCTGAAGGGATGCAGCTACATGCTGCTATACAAACACAGCTAATGGTACTGACCATGAACACTACATTCAGGGTAATGTTACTTTAGATGTAAGCAGTGATGGCTGGAGGCTTAAACGCCTTTTCTGTATTTCCTTAGAGAAGTGAGCCTTGAATAGCCATCTCTATGCCTGGTAACCCCCCCCCCCCCCCTCACACACACACAAAACATAAAACAAAACAGTCAGTTCTAATCACAGCTTGTCTCACAGAGGTGAGAGGCTGCAATTTAGGTGTGTGTGTGTGTGTAGTTGGATACACTGTGGAAGTGGAGGCTACTGTTACTGTTACACTCCTGCCTGTAGAGACAGACTCACTGACAGCTTATGCAACATGTGTGTGTGTGTGTGTGTGTGTGTGCGTGTTTGACAGAGAGTTTAGGGGTGTTGAGGGTGTTGGCAGTGAAGACAAAGTTAGGTCAGAGTGTCAAGACTTATCAGTCCACAGTTCAGAGGTGTGTGTGTTTGTGTTTGAACAGGGGTCAGTGTGTGTTTGGACTGGGGTAAGTGTGTGATGTGTGTGTGTGTTGAGACAGGGGTAAGTGTGTGTGTGTGTTTGGACAGGCGTAAGTGTGTGTGTGTGTTTGGAAAGGGGGTAAGTGTGTTATGTGTGTTGGGACAGGGGTAAGTGTGTGTGTGTGTTTGGACAGGGCTCAGTGTGTGTTGGGACAGGGGGTAAGTGTGTGTGTGTTGGGACAGGGGGTAAGTGTGTGTGTGTTGGGACAGGGGGTAAGTGTGTGTGTGTGTGTTGGGACAGGGGTAAGTGTGTCACAACAGATCTGTTAAAACAGGGACACAGGTCTGGAAGCTTGCGGGCGGGTCCTCCTGGTTGCCCCTGGTAACACCAGGCTGACGTTACCGTGGTGCTCCATGGTGTCCCATCAGCCCCTGCAGCTGTGTGTTGGAGTGAGGCCCCCCGGGGAGAGGGGGAGGAACAGTCCAGTTCCATACTGTAGGTTGAAGGGCGTATGCTCACAGTACAGGACTGGGACCAGGGAACAGGAAGAGACTGAGCTGCAGATGAAGCTGTAGTTCAGGTTAAAAGGAGGTCCGACTGACTCACATGATTGGATCTCACTCGATGGTTAACTGTTTCTTTGTGGTCTGGAGTGTGTAACAGTGTGTGTCCAACACAAACACATTGAACTGCTCTGCATCCCTCTTAGTAGGATGCTGCTAGCTCTCACACTGCCCCTCCCTCTTCCCCCCTTCTCTCTCTCCTCCCCTCTCCCCTTATTTTCTCCTCCCCTCCCCTCTGCCTCTTCCCTCCCCTATCCCCTCCTTTTTCTTTTCTACCTTTTAATCTTTTCTTCTCTCCCTCACTCTTTCAATCCTCCAGTACCGTGGTAGAAAGGATTGTAGGTATCCATAGCAACATGTGTGTGAGCTGCCAATGTGTGTGCGTGCCTCTGCTTGTGTGTGTGTGGCCTCTCGTCCGAGACACAATGTGGTAATTACTGAAGCTTACCTCTCTGCTAATTAAGCGTTGCCGTGGTAATTGGAGGGGTCAAGTGATCAGGACGATTGGCTCACCTTCTTCCCTCCTCTACTCCCTCTCTCTTCCCTCTCCTCTCCCCCTCACATGACCCTCTCCCTCACTCCCTCTCCTCTCCCTCTCTCTTATCCCTCTCCCTCTCTCGTCCCTCTCCTCTCCCTCTCTCTTATCCCTCTCCCTCTCTCGTCCCTCTCCTCTCTCTCGTTCCCTCTCTTATCCCTCTCCTATCTAACTCTCCACTTTGTCTCCCTTTCCTCTCTCTCCTTCCCCACTGTCACTTTCTCCTCTCTAGCTCCTCCCCCTTGGCATTCTTTCCTTTTATCCCTCTCTTCTCCTCTACCTCCCCCCTCTACCCCTATCCCCTACCTCCTCTCTCTCCTATCATACCTGTCCTTGTCTTCAATCCCCCCCCCCTCGTCTCCTGTTACATCTGACTGGCCGGACTAACAGCTGACCGTCTCTAGGAGTGAGGATTTGACCCCTTCACCTTCAACAGCAGGTCAGGTCAAAAAGCTAGATCCTCTATAAGTTAGGTTATGAATTATTCACCCTCTGTCTATTTCTCAATCATCCTTCTCTCTCCCCCTCGCTTCCCCTCTATCAAGAAAAGAGATGTGTTTGCCCTTTACGGGGAGCAGGAGACTGCATCCTGCCCTAGACACAGGGAGAGAGAGAGAGATGGAGGTCTGGATGACAGAGAGAAGGAGGAGCAGAGGTGCAGCCAGGGACAGCTGATGGGGACAGAGGACTGAAGGAGAAAAGGCTGAGATGGAAGCATTAGGGAACAGAGGAAGAGTAGAGGAGGAGGATGGTGGCGAGAACAAGAGAGATGATGTGTGTGTGAGACAGAGAGGTGGAGAGAGACAGAGAGATAGAGAGAGAGGTGGAGAGACAGAGGTGGAGAGAGACAGAGAGAGAGAGAGAGGGGGAGAGACAGAGGTGGAGACAGAGAGAGAGAGGTGGAGAGACTGAGAGAGGTGGAGAGAGACAGAGAGCGAGAGAGAGGTGGAGGATGTGAGAGAAGGTCACGTGTGTTTGGCACCACTGTCATCAGGCAGAAATCTACTCCTGTTTACTGTTCAACTCAAACTGAGAGAACACCTGGCGGTCTGTCAGCACACACACATAAACACACACACACACAGATACACACACACACACACACACACACACAGATACACACACACACACATAAACACACACACACACAGATACACACACACATAAACACACACACACAGATACACACACACACATAAACACACACACACACACACATAAACACACACACACACACACACACACACACACAGATACACACACACACACACACACATAAACACACACACACATAAACACACACACACACACACAGATACACACACACACACACACACAGATACACACACACACACGTGCACACTCCAGTAAATGTACTCTCTAACACTGCTGCTGTTCATGGCCTCCCCCCCTCCCTTCCCCTCCCCCCTCCTCTCAGGATAGGGGGAAGGGAGGGGTTTATATATAACTACTCTTCATTGTTTATTAATGAGAGGGTGTTTAGTAAGACCTGGGGTGCTGTTTAATGTATGATGACAACGTCACTCTCTGGGGACCATTCCCATAGTCCTCCTCCTGTCTCCTCTTCTCTCCTCCTCTTTTCTCTTCTCTCCCTTTCCCTCCCCTCCCCTCTCCCCTTCTCCTGGTCTACAATGATGGTATTTTCTGTGTGTGTGTGCTTATATCATGTGTGAGTTCAGTTGTGTTTTTGTGTGTGTGTTTGTGCACCAGAGGAGGTTTGAGAAGAGTGCAGCCAGAGGTTTCTCTCTCTTTCCGCAACTCTGCAATTAAACAAGTTTCTATCTGACGCTGGTTTTGTGTAACCGTAGCAACACACGTCTATTGGTAGCTAGTTTCTACGATAGCGCTGCGAGGCAAATCTGCAGAGAGAAATTTCACCTACTAAGTCTGGTTGTGATTCTGAAAATAACTTTTTCTCCATTTAGTGGCAGTGGAATGTCCAGGGTTTTCAAATTAAAAGCGTCAGGTTTACATGGTCAAGGTGTTCAGGATTTTTGGGGGGCTTTTTTCTTTCTGAAAACAACCTTTCCCTCCCTTACATTCTTATTGTAAGGAGAGGTCCTGGGTCATAGCTTTTCAGGTCCAAAAAAAAGCAACACTATCTATTGGTATAATTGACTCCTTGTGCTGTGTGTCTTCCAAATGCTAACAAGGCCACAAAGATGTACTTTCCATTCAGGCTTAATACTTCAAAGGTTTAGTCATGAAAAGCTAATGGAAGCTGATGGTTAAGATTTACATTTACATTTACATTTAGTCATTTAGCAGACGCTCTTATCCAGAGCGACTTACAGTAAGTACAGGGACATTCCCCCGAGGCAAGTAGGGTGAAGTGCCTTGCCCAAGGACACAACGTCAGTTGGCGTGACCGGGAATCGAACTGGCAACCTTTGGATTACTAGCCCGACTCCCTCACCGCTCAGCCAACTGACTCCCAAAGCCAACTGACTCCCAAAGATGAGGGTAATGTCCTTGTTTTTCATGTCCCATACTGAGTGCAGATGAGTTTAGCTCCAGTCTGACTGTAGGGCTACTGCAGGGCTACTGTAAGGCTACTGCAGGGCTACTGCAGGGCTACTGTAGGGCTACTGTAAGGCTACTGCAGGGCTACTGTAGGGCTACTGTAGGGCTACTGCAGGGCTACTGCAGGGCTACTGTAAGGCTACTGCAGGGCTACTGTAGGGCTACTGCAGGGCTACTGCAGGGCTACTGCAGGGCTACTGCAGGGCTACTGTAGGGCTACTGCAGGGCTACTGCAGGACTACTGTAGGGCTACTGCAGGGCTACTGCAGGGCTACTGCAGGACTACTGTAGGGCTACTGCAGGGCTACTGTAGGGCTACTGCAGGGCTACTGCAGGACTACTGTAGGGCTACTGCAGGGCTACTGCAGGGCTACTGTAGGGCTGGCCTATACTGGGCTGCTACACCTTGGAGATGTGAGGAGGATATACAAGCACCAACACCCACTCCCCCACACACATAGATGGAGGGGACAGCCTGCCTATGGTTGTGTGATGCAGTCGTGTTCGGACATGTCGTGTTGCCTAGGAGATCTCACTGGGCACCGAAGAGAGGAGTGAGAACAAACCTATCTGCCTCCCCATGCCAGGTTCCAAACACACACACACACAGCTGAGTATCACCAGGAACAGAGGGAGGAGAGACTGCAGCGTTCATCAATAATGAACAAGAGCAAAGTTGAAGGAAGAAGAGAACAAATGTAGAGAGAAACCCTTGACTGTAGGGCACACTCTCGCACACACACACACACACTCTCACTCTCTCGCACACACACTCAGTCTCTCTCTCTCATGCATACACACACACTTACTCAGTCACACACACACAGTTACATGCACACATGCATTTTTTCATGCACAATAGTTCTTTAAGGGCAGGCATGTTTGCCTTTATATAACAGCTGCCCTCTGTGTGTGTGTGTGTGTGTGTGTGTGTACTCTACCAGAGAGACTGTGTTTATGTAACAGTTAGCGGTGTGACTGTGCGCCAGGGAAACCCTCATCCACCCACCTCCAACTCTAGTCTATATCACTCACACACACACACACATTCCCTTCTATCCTATAGTTCTGAATAATAGAACAACATCAACCTCTTGATATGGCTTCATAAATATTACATCAATAATCTGACGTAAAGGTTTTTTCCCTGGAACACTGCCATACACACACACACCTGTAACCCTGTCTGGTGCTCCTCCACTAATCACCACACACACACACACAGCCCAGAACAAGCCCTCAAACACACTGGCTCGGACCTAAATGTGCTTGTTTGTATTCATGGACAACAACATACATTCTCTATGGTGTACATTGCTGTACGCCTGCTACTCAGATTCAGAAAGGATGCTGATCATGCTGTATGATGATTTCAATGGAAGGGAGACCAAGGAGAGGAGAGACCTGAATAATAGATTCTGCACACACACACACACACTCTATACACACACAAAATACACGTAGCAGAAACACACCCACAAGCAGAAAACACACACACAAAAACACACAGGAGACAAAAAAACACACATATACACACACACATTTGTGTGAGGGTGGCAGTATCTGTCATGAGCACATTGTTGTATGCTGTGATACCTGGTCTGATAGCAGGCCCTCCAGCTGTTCCCGCAGGGAATACCCTTTGTGTGTGTGTGTGTGTGTGTGTGTGTGTGTGTGCTGTAGTAACAAGACTGCTGGTTACCTGGGAGAGCCCGGAGGCCAACCTCCGCCCACTCTGTTGTTGAATATCTCTGTCTGCCTGACAGCATGTGTGTGTGTGTTTGTGTTTCAAAAGCTTTTTCTTTCAAACATAACAAAAACATATCAGCGCCTCATTGGTTCCCATAAATGTCTCCCTCCCTCCTCCTTTCTCTATTTTCTCCCTCTCTCTTCCAGCCTCGCTACATTTTCTCTCTTTTCTTCCATCTCCTCCATCCACCTCCCTCCATCTCCTCCCTCCCTCCACCTCCTCCCTCCCTCCCTCCCTCCCTCCCTCCCTCCCTCCCTCCACCTCCTCCCTCCCTCCCTCCCTCCACCTCCTCCCTCCCTCCCTCCACCTCCTCCCTCCCTCCCTCCATCTCCTCCCTCCTCCTGATACATGTTCTTGGACCTTCTGTAAATGTCAGTGTAGTTTAGTGCTGTGAAGGTTTTCAGGTATGGGTCTGTTCAGTTGTGTCTCCCTGCCTCTGTACGAGTCAGCAGCTGTGTGTGTGCTGTCAGCTGACACACTGACACACACACACACACCATCACACACACACAAACTCAGAGAGCACCGGAGTGAGAAGATCAACTTCCTTATAGGATGAGTGTGGGTGCAGAGATGGGTGCAGTGTTTCCCCTTCCATTATATTAGGGGGGCGCCCCGCCCCCCCAACGGCCCCCCCTGGAAGGTCAAGTTAATAATGATAATAATAAAATAAAAAAAGGTTACCTTTCCTATAAAACAGGTCTATAGCTTGCTCTTTTATTAAACAAACTAAATGGCCATGTCATTTCTGTCTCTTCATGGTCGGGCCCCCCCCCCGCCCGCCGCTGCCCCACCCCCCCTCTCCCCCCCAAAGCTGTAAACCTAGGGGAAACACTGGAGAGCCACAGTCTGCCTAACTACTGGTACACTGGGAGGTGAGTAATTATGCTGTGTGTGTGTATGTGGTGTGTGCACGTGTGTGTGTATGTGGTTGTGTTTGTGAGTGTGATGCTACTGGATGTGGTGTGTGTGCACGTGTGTGTGGTTGTGTGTGTGTTGTTGTGTGTGGTTGTGTGATGCTACTGGATGTGGTGTGTGTGTTGTTGTGTGATGCTACTGGATGTGGTGTGTGTGTGTGTGCACGTGTGTGTGTGTGATGCTACTGGATGTGGTGTGTGTGTGTGTGCACGTGTGTGTGTGTGATGCTACTGGATGTGGTGTGGGAGGTAACAGGGGCCTCCTAGTAACCGTTGCTCTGTGGGTGGCAACAGGCTCTCCTCTCTCCTGACGTGCTCCTAAGGGGGCGAGAGACAGGGCTACCTCTCTCTCTCTCTCTCTCCATCCCACTCACTGCGTCTCCCTCTTCCTGTCTCCTTCTCTCTTTTCACCACCCTCACTTTCTTTTCAAATTTGTCTTCCCTCCCACTCTGTAGGTCTTCTGAATGTGGGTCTTCTTCACATCCCACTCTATCAATCAATCAATCAATCAATTGATTTATTTGATCAAGAGGGACAGTGTACATTCATGAACATTAAAATGTAAATACACCCAATTATAGCCAAAAGGCTAGTTTCTGTTGGCTTTCAGAGTGAAAAAAGGCTATACAACCTAAAAAAAAAAAAGCATTAAGTGATATCAAACATAAAATCCCAATACACAAGCTCCACCTAGTCCTTAACCCTCGTGCTGCCTTCGGGTCACAACGACCTATCGTTGTGCTGTGACAACTTTAACTCATTAAAAAAAAAGAGGTAAAGTGACCCTTCGGTCATTATGACCCTTCAGTCATTGTGACCCCCCACGTGTTGAGACAACTTTACCTCATACAAAAATAAAGTGAAGCATTTTCTTTTAACTGTGGGGGGTCTGATACAGCCCGACGGTTAAAAGAAAATTCCTCACTTTATTTTTGTATGAGGTAAAGTTGTCGCAACACGTGGGGGGTCACAATGACTGAAGGGTCATAATGACCGAAGGGTCACAATGACCCGAAGAGAACACAAGCATTGACATATATACATGTCTATACGTCTATGAACACAAGGGTTAACCATGGGTAAAAGGGAAAGAACATTGGGTATACAAACAAGTGGTAAACAAAAATAATTCTACTGCTGACCCACTAATGATCACATTTTGGGGTATTTATCAACCATGATTTCTTTTAAAGCAGTTGAATGAGGTTGATTCTCTAATGTTCTGCGGGAGATGGTTCCATTCCCAGGCTCATCGGGGTCTACCTCTCTTCAGTTTCTCTCTCTCCCCGATCTCCTGCCTGTTTCTCTCCTCTTCTCTCACTCTTTCCTCCCACCCCTCATCACACCTTTCCTCCACCCCATTTCCCCCCCCCTCGCCTGCGCTCACCTCCTCCCCTCTCCTCCTCCCCTCCCTTCTCCCCCTCCCCTCTCCTCTCCCTTCTCCCCTCCTCCACTCCCTTCTCCCCTCTCCTCCTCCCTTTCTCCCCCTCCCTTCTCCCCTCCCCTCTCCCCCTCCCTTCACCCCTCCTCCACTCCCTTCTCCCCTCTCCTCCTCCCCTTCTCCTCCTCCCTTCTCCCCTCCCCTCCTCCCCTTCTCCTCCTCCCCTCCCCTCCCCTCCCTTCTCCCTTCCCCTCCTTTCTCCCCTCCCCTCCCTTCTCCTCCCCTCCCCTCCTACCAGTCTGCTAACTCTGCCCCCAGCACACCCACTCCCCTCCATCTTCACTGCACACAGATAGAAAGAAAGAATGAACTGTGTCAACATTTCACTGTGGATCAGTGTGTTCCTTTCCAGTGTGTCCATGTGCGTGTGTCCAAGTGTGTGTGAGTTTAGAGGTCAGGCGTTCACAGAGAAACACACCTGATGTCAGAGAGTCTCAGAGCAATAACATGGTGATCTGCTGCCGACTCCCCAGCCTGCAAGAATACCTGTCTCTCATCCCCCTCTCATCCCTCCCTCCTCCATCTATCACTTTTTTGCACCTCCCTCCATCTCTTTATCCCTCGGAGGAAAATATCATATTACCTCTAAACACACACGCACACACACCGCTCTCTGTGGCGTCAGTTTATGAAGCGGATAATAATTCCCCCACAGACAGTCCTGATGTCTCAACCTCTGGGCTGCTGGACACAATATACAGAGAAAAGGGGTGGTGGGAGGGAGAGAAGGAGGGTTAGGGGAGGAGATAGAGGGAGGGGGGAGAGAGAGGAAGAAAGAGGGCTGAAGTGAAGGGAGGGGGGAGAGAGAGGGAGGGATAGAGAGGGAGACGGGGTGGAGACAAAGAGAGGGAAGAGGGGGAGGGAGAGAGGGATAGCCTCAGGCTAATGCCCACCACCCTCTCAATGCCGCGCCAGACATATGAGCAGCGCAGGGGCAACAATGCTCAAGTGAACAGTGGAATCTATAATATATGGAGTGAGGAACGTCAACTGTCCTTGTGTATCCGACCAGCAGACATGCATGTTTCATGTGTAAAAGGATGTCGGTGACATAGTTAAATGATAGATAACTACATACAAACAGCTTGTATCAACTTTATTGAATGGATGATGTACCCCGTCATGTTTGCACTCGAGGGTTTACACTTCTTAACCTGTTTCTAAATTCCCAGACAGGTGCAACCCTACTGAAAGGGAAGCCTGCAGCAGCTGTGATGACTGTCTGGTCTTGGTGGGGGTTATGGTTTGTAGGAAGAGCGATCCAAATGGCCCTAACGTTTAGATGGCCCAGTGTCCTACTGACCATAACAATGTCTTGTAACATCCAACCACTATGTAGTCTTTACCATCTCTTATGTTGACCTGCTATAATCACCACTGACCCTAGAGGGCGCTACTAAAGATTTAAATTACATTTATGCATTTAGCCGACAATTACATTGACACAAAGATGTGTCCAAATACTTGCTGGTTGAGATCCCAACCAGCCTCCCTCAGTTCCTACAGTATCAGTCAATACCATTAACTGCCCCCTCCTCCTCTTCCCTCTCTTCTTTCACTTTAATTCCCTTCCTCATCTGTCTCTATAGCAACAACTGCAGGCAGTTATCGCAAGTTGCTGCTCCTGTCTGTCTGTTTCTGACAGCCTGATTCTGACAGCCTGATTCTGTCTGTCTGCTCCTAGCTGTTTCTGACAGCCTGATTCTGTCTGTCTGCTCCTGTCTGTCTGCTCCTGGCTATCTGTTTCTGACAGCCTGATTCTGGCTGTCTGCTCCTGGCTATCTGTTTCTGACAGCCTGATTCTGGCTGTCTGCTCCTGGCTGTCTGCTCTGGGTGGCTGTTTGATGTGGTCCCACAGGTGCTCTGCTAACAGGGTCGACTCCCAGGACCCCTGCTGGGCTGTGTGTGTGTGCTTAGTACAAGCTTGTGAGTGTGTGTCTAGTGTGTTTTTCCTTGTTTATATTTGTCTCTTTGATGTTCCAGCGGGTGACGGTGACGTTAGGGTTATCTGGAGGTGCGTTGGGTCCCCTCCACATGCAAACACACACACACAGACACTAAACACACACACACTAAACACACACACACACTAAACACACACACACACTAAACACACCCACATACACTAAACACACACTAAACACACACATACACTAAACACACACACACTAAACACACCACATACATACACTAAACACACACACACACACACATACACTAAACACACACATACACTAAACACACACACACACTAACAAACACACATACATACACTAAACACACACATACACACACACATACACTAAACACACACACACACATACACTAAACACACACATACACTAAACACACACACATACATACACACACACATACACTAAACACACACATACACTAAACACACACATACACTAAACACACACACACACATACACTAAACACACACACACACATACACTAAACACACACACACACACATACACTAAACACACACATACACTAAACACACACACACACATACACTAAACACACACATACACTAAACACACACACACACATACACTAAACACACACATACACTAAACACACACACACACATACACTAAACACACACATACACTAAACACACACATACACTAAACACACACACACACATACACTAAACACACACATACACTAAACTCACACACACACATACACTAAACACACACATACACTAAACACACACAGCCCAGCAGGCTTCGTCAGGCTGACATTGATGCTAAAGACAGAGGAATAGGTCAATGTGTCTGCCGGTCTGTAACTATCACACTAACGAGGCCACGGCAACCACGGCGACCACGGCGGAGACGCCGACAGGGAACGCAGGCTGGCGCCCGGAGGAGCGGAGTGTCAGCTGTCGTTAGGCGGAGAGAGGAGTCACACGGTGACACCGGTCAGAATGGCAGATGTCCACGCTAGGAGTCAGGGTGGCACATGCGGGCACAGTCCAGGCTGGCTGGCGAGTGTGTGAGAGTGTGAGTGTGTGTGTGTGTGTAGGTCAGGATTGTCCCCTGGAGTTGGCAGGAAGCAGACTGGGGCAATTCTATCATTAGGACAAGACTGGAGGTGCAGAGAGAGAGAGAGAGAGGCAGAGAGAGAGAGAGGCAGAGAGAAAGAGAGGCAGAGAGAGAGAGAGGCAGGGAGAGAGAGAGGCAGACAGAGAGTATGCCTCTCATCTAGACTAAGGAAACATATAATCCTGACAAAACTAATGACTGTAACTTGTGCTGACAGGGATGGTAAGATGGGGTTGCACGTGTGTGCGCGTGTGTGTGTGCGTGTGTCTGTGGCCTTCCAAGTTTGCAGTTTTGACATTAGGCTCAATACAGTGACTCAGTCTGTCTATTTGCATCTGAATCATCAATGTTTCAGAACAGAACAATTGTTCTTTTATCTGCATCAATCAATGCTTGAAAGAGGAGAAAATAAGGAGAGGAGATGAAAGGAGAGAAGAAGAGAGGAGAGAAGAAAAAGGATAGGAGCGTCAGGTGTACCAGAGGTCTGGTGTGTTTAACCCCTTGTGCTGCCTTCGGGTCACATGACCCAAAGGTTCATAACAAACCATCGTTGTGTTTACCCAATTTTCCCCAATACCAAAACAAAAAAACAAAAAAAATATTTTAACCTTTGCAATGTGGGGGGTCTGAGACAGCCCAACGGTTAAAAGAAAATGCTTCACTTTGTTTTTGTATGCGGTAAAGTTGTCGCAATACGACGGTGGGTCACAATGACTGATGGGTCAGAATGACCCGAAGATAACACAAGGGCTAAACAGCTGATGAGGAGATAGATACAGCTGTCATGTCAACCTTGTAGCTGAGATAGCATGGTAGACAGAGACAGTGTGTGTGTGAGAGAGAGAGCTTAAGGCTGTGTCCTGCTTAGCTGGTGTCACCACAGTGTGGAACACCGCAACCAAGCCGAGCTCCCAAACCAAAATCCTGTCCTGTTTTTGACGACCATGGGATCGCAAGGTAGAAAGTAATGGTACAGTGAACAGGTTTGAATCAGCTGATTGAGGAGTATGAAGATAATTAAAGAGGCGCTACTCTGTGAGCCTGAGAAAGGCAGAGCTGGGAGCGCGTAGGAGCGGAGAGAAAAGCTGCCAGAGAGATGTGCTGGAAACGCTGTGCCTCAAAGCAGTCGTCAGCGTCCGAGACACTGGGACCGAAACAGGTCCTGTTCTTCAGAGCTCAGTCAATCTCACGCAAGAAGAAGAGGATTTCCTGGCAAAGAATGTCGGTCGAAGCTTAGAGCATGTTTTAATAAGCTTTTCTTTCTGACACGGTGTGTGTGTGTGCGCGCATGTTTTAATAAGCCTTCTGACACATCCATCTTTGTTTCAGGGAGATAAGTCATTTTAAACGCAAAGGACTATGGGATTGCTGGAGGGATGCCCACTGTTGTATATCTGTAATGTCTGTGAACATAGTATTGAAAGACAAAAGACACACACATACATACATATACACACACAAAAAGACACACACACACCCACACACACACACACACACACACACAAAAAGACACACACAACCATGCCCCCAATACCTCTCCCCCCAACTCCTAACCTCTCTCTTAGCACTGTATTAAATGTGCTTTTATTGGCTTATTTATATATTTGTTGTTTTACTTATCTAGGGAAGTGTGATGTGAGTCTAAGATACCAGAGACCAGGATCCTGCTGGCAGTTCTGTGTTTGTGTGTGCATATGATTGAGGAATATGACAGAAATGTCCTCATTAGGTCTCTACAAATGCTATGAAAGGAGCAGAGAAGGGAGAGGAGAGAGGGAGAGGAAAGGAGAGAAGAGAGGGGGGGGGGGGGAGAGAGGGGAAAGTTTGCAAGGTTTTGACACTCACTGACTTTTATCTGTGCAGCTTCAGGATTCTGTATAAAGTTATGCGTGTGCTAAAAGATATTCATATACATGCCCATACACACTCAAAAGCATACACACACATGCATATCATGCTCGTTTCCAGAGTATTAATTAAAAAGGAATATAATAGAAACCAGATGAACTTCTGTACGGGCTAATTATCATGTCTTTGATACTAGAGTGAGCAGGGGGAGGGGGGGAGAGAGGGATGGGGGGAGGAAGCTTACTCAGAAAATAGAGAAGGGACATCTGGAGAGAGGAGTTCCTGCATAGAATCAACACTGTGCTCTTAATTATGAGAGAGAGAGATAAGGACTGAGAGGACAAGAGAGAGGTAGGGAGAATGGGAGAGTGAGATCGAGAGGAGGAGGGAGAGGGAAGCAGAGAGAGAATAAGAGGGAGGGAGAGAGGTTAAGGGGAGAGGGAGTGGAGGGGGTGAGTGTTGATTAAGGAACAATGATGCTACCAAGAACAAACAACAACCTTTTTATCTGGTTCCAGTTTGCTCTCTCTCTCTCCCCTTTCTCTCTGCTTCTCTCTCTCCCCCCCCCCCCTCTCTCTCTCTCTCTCTCTCCCCCCTCTCTCTCTCTCTCTCTCTCTCTCTCTCTCTCCCCCCTCTCTCTCTCTCTCTCTCTCTCTCTCTCTCTCTCTCTCTCTCCCCCTCTCTCTCTCTCTCTCTCTCTCTCTCTCTCTCTCTATCCTTCTCTTCAAAGTCCTCCCTGTGGGCTCCAGTGATCTGAACCCCAGACTGCTCCACACAGATCTCCTGCCAGCTTGTTTGGGTATCTCTGTGCTGTGAGGATCAACAGCCATCTCACCTCTTCTTATTGATAGGTGCTGCTGCTGCTGTTGTTGTTTTCAAATACACACAACCCTCCTGCTGATCCACTCACAAAGATGCTCTTTGTACGGAAAATAACTTCATGCAAATTCATATTAAATATGTAGGAAATCATATTACATTTATGTGTGGAATGTCTATTATAGCTATGTAATATTCACATGCAAGACTGCCCTGTTTATGATGTCAAGTGACACATTCACTGGTCTCAGTGCGCATAAGGACATGAGAAAAGCAGTGAAGTGCTGACTTTCTGCTTGAATTACAGTGTCTTTTCATCTAAATTGAGGGTAACATTTATTTTAAAACATAATATTCCGTTTCATTTTATTCACTTAGCAAAAGCCTTCATCCACAGTGACATATACATGCACATAGAAAAAAACACACTGAAGAATACATATATATATATATATACATATAAGAGTACATATTTCTAACCGTATTCCGGTGGTCAGAGTCAAGGAAAAGGCTGTGTTTCCTCACCACAAAACAACCCTAAAAACATATTGTGTGTGTGGTGGGGGGGGGGGAAGGGGGGGTCTTGGACAGATGAACATGTTGAATGTAGTAGTCCTGAGAACAAGAGCACACCCACTGCATGTAATGTGACTGTCTGGATAGTAAGAGTCAGTGGTGACACCAGCTAAGACTGGTAAGTCTTCCAGACAGAGAGAGGGAGAGATTGAGGGAGGAGAGAGGGGTAGAGAGAGAGAGAGAGAGGGAGAGTGAGAGAGAGAGATTGAGGGAGGGAGAGAGGGGTCGAGAGAGAGAGAGATTGAGGGAGGGAGAGAGGGGTCGAGAGAGAGTGAGAGAGATTGAGGGAGGGAGAGAGAGAGAGAGGGGGAGAGTGAAAAGCAATGGATTGTGGGTGAGAAGCGTGAGAGTTAGAATGAGAACATCTCAAGAAAAGAGAAAGAGAGAGACAGAGAGAGAGAGGGAGATAGAGAGAAATTGAGAGGGGAGTGAGTGTGTGATGAGGTTGACACTAATGAGTGTCTTTGTGATGGCAACAGACAGAGAAGAAAGTAGAGTCCCTCGACACTAAAGCTCCGCAACACTGCGCTTAATTGGAAGAGTCAAAGCCCATAACGTGTGTGTGTGTAGGTGTGTGTGTGCGTAGGTGTGAGTGTGTGTGCACGCCCATACGTGAGTATGTTAGTGGTAGAGGAGGTGAGGGTGATAGTGAAGTCACATACTTTTACGTAGCTTATCTGTAATTCCTATTCTATGTGAATGTGTGCGCTCAGTAGATGTTAGCACAGACCTTGGCTGTTAGCATTCAGGCCTTCCTGTGAAGGACAGACCACACGAGAGGCTCAGCCTCCAGGTGAAGAGGAGGTGTGGAGGAACATGGATGTACATCCCAACACAACTCTCCACTTTATGGTGTTACAGCTGTTAGGAATCATCTGGAACAGAGCGTACTTTTACTCCTAACACACACACACACACCATCACACACACACACTCAAGACACACACACACACTCAAGACACACACACATGCTCCCCGTGGTGCTGTTTTCATCTATGACTCCGAATCAATCATTTTTAATTCATCAGAGGGGATTTGTGTCATGAAGGTTGATGCCAGCTCCAATAAGCAGCAGAACCCCAACAGGAGCAGGAGAGACGGAGCAAATCCCTGCTCTGACACCATCACAACACACAGCCACATCAGCGCTCACTTGAATAGACACACAACACTAAATCATATTAAGGGGAATTCGATGTGCATGGCATTACATTTTTCCCAATCTATCTTGTTCTCTCTCTCTCTCTGTCACATTCCCTCTCTCTTTCTTTTTTAATGTGTCTCTCACTCTCTCTTTTTTCTTCCGGCCCCTCTCTCTGTCTTCAGTGTTAGTGACCTGAAAAATTCCTTCCTATGATTCATTTGCTCTTCCTCCCTCCTCATCGTCCTCTTTCTCATGCAAGCAAGGGCCCATCTATTCTCCCTCCCTCCATCCCACTCCTTCATCCTTCCATCCTTTGCCCCCCCCCGCCCTGTCTTTGCCTCGCTGCGACAGTATCAGTGCTACAACAGCAGAGGTTTAAACATCGGTTAAATCAAATGCATCCAGTACCTAGTGTGTGTGGTGTGTGTGTGAGAGTTATAAAAGGGGACTACATACAGATAAAGAGATTGAAAGGGCAGAGAGAGAACTAAAGAGGGAGAAAGAGAGAAAGAGAGGTATAGAAATATATATTGAGAGAAGTACAGATGGAAAGCAGAGAACTGTATGGAGAGGTAGTTATGTCAGACAGTAGTACAGCTCTTATCTGGCTATTATCTCAAGCACCCTCACATTACCATAATAATGGCTTTTAACCAAATGTAGCTCTCCTGCATCTCTCCTGCATCTCTCCATCCCTGCCTCTCTCCATCTCATTTTCTTTGAAAAGTGAAGCAGGTTGTGTTAGCAAGGCTATCCACTCACACAGTGTGTGTGATGGTATGTGTGTATCAGTGTCGGTGTACATGTGTGTGAGTGTGTGTGAGTGCATGAGTGTAGCTGTGTGTGTAGGTGTGTATGAGCGGAAGTGTTTTGTCAGTGTACGAGTGCATGTGTGTGTGTTTGTAGCTGATTTAAGTGAAGACCTCTAGTTATGTAAGTCTTAGGGTGAAAGTGAAGGTTATACATTCAGTGACATGTGGTGTTTGTTTGTATGTGTGTGTATGTGTGTGTGTGTGTGCGCGTGCGTGCAAGAGAGAGATGTGCTCTTGGCTTGCTTCTGAGTGGAGGCATGTGTGTGTGAGTCTCTTTGTGTGTGAGTCTCTGTGTGTGTGTGAGTCTGTGTGTGTGTGTGTGTGATTCACAGCTCCAGGTCTAGCCAGGTGCACTGCGTGTGTTTCCCTAGTCCAGATGGTTCCCTTGCAGGATTGGGCCGGGGCACGGGCTCTCCCCCTGCCCCCCCTGTGTTCCCCCCTCCCTCACAGAAGGTCGAGCTGACCGCACTGGACCAGAACCCCCTGGGTTCCCTGCCAGAGAGAACTGCACTCTGCTGCTTGAACCTCTCATTCATGTGGACCAGAAGTGGAAGCTGGTCACCTGATTCATAACACGTCCTGTATTAGCATAGGTGGCTCCACGAGTGTTCTCTCCCCATGACTTGCTGGGTGCTTCAGCCCCTCAGTCATCCTTTATTCTGCTTCATATCTCTCTCTCTCCCTCTCTCTCAATCTCTCTGTCTGTCTGTCTCGCTCTCTCTCTCTCTGTGCCTCTCTCTCTCTCTCTCAGGCTCTCTCTCCCTCTCTAAGGACAGTGTATGTTGTGTTCTAAAGTTAACCTAGCGCCAGAGAGAGCTGCCAGGTGAGTGTGGAGACCCACAGATGGTCAGGGTGGTTCCCTCTCTGTGAGACCTGGGTCTGGGCCCACACACACACACACACACACACACACATACACACAAGCATACACACGCATGTACGCACACACAAACTCACGCACACACAAGCATACACACATGCACGCAAGCACAAGCACGCACACACACACAAGCACATATTCCCATGCACACACACGCACACACTCTCCTCCCCTGCTGAAGCAGGAACCACAGGTCTCTGGACAACACAGAGCCTGGCCCTGGGAGGAGAGGTCTACACAGAGACGCTGACTCACACTGTCACAGGAAGCAGAGGAACACAGTAGCACAGTATCATACAGGTACTGTCACAAGATGTCTCAAGGTACAGTCAGTGCTGTTTAATGCTTTGATCTGGTTTGATATTGAGGTATACTAGGATCTGAGAGAGCTAGTGAAGACTATAGTGGTATTAGTGTATATTATTATTAGTACACACTACTATACTATGCGGTATACAGTAATAGTATGTGTGACAGAAGCATGATGCTTAACCCCCAGCATGCCAACACACATCCTGTCACCACCACCACTGATGCTAACCTAATGATAATCACAGTCCCAACATGTGTGTGTGTGTGTGGAGGAAGGGGATAATGAGAAGTGACAAGGGCTGCAGAGATGTACGCAACTCTCCGGGCTTCCTCCCTCTAACTCTCTCCTCCTCCCCTCCATCTCCCTCCTCCTCCTCCCCATCTCCCTCCTCCTCCCTCCATCTCCCTCCTCCTCCCCTCCATCCCTCCTCCTCCTCTCCATCCCTCCTCCTCCCCTCCATCCCTCCTCCTCCCCTCCATCCCCCCCTCCATCCCTCCTCCTCCCCTCCATCTCCATCCCTCCTCCCCCTCCCCTCCATCCCTCCTCATCCTCCCGTCCATCCCTCCTCCTCCCCTCAATCTCCCTCCCTCCTCATCCTCCCCTCCATCTCTCCTCCTCCTCCCCTCCATCTCCCTCCTCCCTTCATCCCTCCTCTTAACATTCCTTCCTCCCTCCATCACTTTGTTCATTCTCCTAACATGACATTTCTATCTTTGTGGGGTGGTCACCTGTCACTCACTTAAATGCCTGTCAGGCCAGTACAGGCGCACGCGCGCGCACACACACACACACACGCACACACACAGCCAGTCTGACCAGCATTGCAACACACACACACACACATATATATATATACACATTAGGGGTGTAACAATATTACACCCCTAGTTACGTCCGTTTTATCCTATTGGTTGAGCTACCAGCATACGACCTACTCTGCACCTGCGTCATGCGTGCATTCACAGAAATCACTTGAACTGAGTTAACTAAATTGTATATACAACAAAGAAAATTAATGAAAATGTTAAATGTTTTTGGAAATAAATCTGTTAATTGAATCTGTTTTTCAAAAAATGCTGTTCAAAATACAGTGATACGTATTGTATTGTACACCCAGTATCGTAATACGTATCGAATCGTGAGCTGAGTGTATCGTTACACCCCTAATACACATAAAACACTTGTGCTAAAACAGGCTCACAAGGTGCAACCAGCAGCTTTGCATTGGCATCACAGTGTGTGTGTGTGTGTGTGTGTGTGTGTGTGTATGTGTGTGTGTGTGTGTGTGTTAAGATAGTGGGTTGTACAGGATGAGCAGGAGTGGGGTTTATAGGTGAGAACTTGACTAAGCGCAGACACACACACAGACACACACACTAAGTCATCCACACAGTAAATCTGTCGTGATCACGTCATTTACTTTGTCAAATGAGCTAAACTTTTCTCCTCTCCTTCTCCTCCACCCAACTCCACCCCTCTCTCCACCTCCTCTACAGGACTGAGACGTATCTCCATCTCTTCCCCTCTCTTTTCTCACCCCCTTCTCTCTCTCCTTGTCTCTACTCTTTCATCTGTCTCTCCCTTCCTCCTCTTTTTACGTATTTTTTCCCCCATCATGCCCCCTGCTTGCAAGTAAGATAAGTCATGTGACCTAACCATTGCCCGGGGTCACAAACTAAAGGTTAGAGGTCTGACATTTACCAGCATGATGGAGGCAGACCACACACACACACATGAGTGCACATGCACTTAAACACTCACTACCCACACTGAGATGAGCACACATTACACACACATACACACCTCTCAATCATGGTATGCAGGAGACCTACAAGGTAACATTATTCAGATGAGTCAGTTTAGCATACAGCTCTCAGCTAATATCATTCTGCCCTGTGTGACCCACATCTATGCTCATCACACTCATCACACACTGCTGGGAGAACTACCTCCAGTAACTGTCTAACACTCCAAACACTGGCTGTCTCTTCCTCTTTTTATTCTGTTTCTAAAATCCAAATGGGGGGGGGGCAGTTGGTAATGGTGGTGCAGTAGAAGAAACAGAGGGGAGGAGAGGTGAAGAGGAAAGAGAGATATTACATTTAGTCATTTAGCAGACGCTCTTATCCAGAGCGCCTGTGATGTGTAGAGGAAGGAGAGAGACAAATGTAGGGGAAGGACAGAGAGAGATGTGGAGGAAGGAGAGAGAGATGTAGGGGAAGGAGAGAAGTAAGAGAGATGCATGCTGTGAATTGGACGGCGGAGGGATACGCCTCGTCCCCGAGGTGTGGTGTGGTCCTCCCCTAGTCCCTGAGGAGGTTGGTAAACATGGCCTGCAGGTGGTGCTGTACCTGTTCCAGGAGCTCAATCACCAGGTCACTCTGGATGGAATACAGGGCCGCTGGAGAACTGAAGATGTCCTCCAGCAAGTCCATCAGCATGTCCTGAGAAGAGAGGAGACAAACAAACACTGGAAATCTTGAAGGAGAGAGAGTGAGGGAGAGAGAAGGAAAGTGAGAGCGAGAGGGAGGGAGAGCGAGAGAGAGCACACCTTCAGTTCCTCCGGGTACATCTGCCCCGGGGCTTCCTCTGTGTCATGTGGAAGGAAGGCTTCCAGTAGCCCGTACAGCTGGGCCGTAAAGCCCCCTGGACCGGGGGGGGGGGGGGGTGTAAGAGAAGGAAACAGTTACTGACAGTTCTGTCAAACACTTGTACACAACTTCCATGTCCCTATCTAGACATCCTGATGCCACTGCACCCCTGTGATGCAGGACTGGAGAGGGGTGGGGGGGGGGTGGGGGGCACTTACAGTGAAGGCCGGCCAGCAGTGGTTCTGGCCCAGCAGAACCAGCTGGAACACCATGTCTAAGCTGCTCAGGTGACAGATATGAAAACAGTTTCCCAGGGGTGGTCAGTAATCTCTCAGACACTCAAATCTCTGATTCTGATCATGTCAGTTGAGAGGAGACTTCAGGAGGTGTCCAGGTCATTAGACTGTGCATATTGCCTGGGCTTCAAAGCCAATTTGTGCTTCAAAAACATTGTCTGTGGGACAGGTTTGCTGCTACAGACGGTGTCACACCTTCTAGAATGTGTAAGGTCACAGACCCCATGCTACAGCTGCACACTGGGACTGACTTGCTAAATAAAAGTTTGGTGAGTTTGACATGTTTTAATGAGTATAAATTGACCTTCAGGGGGCTGAGGTCAGAAGTGGACAACACGTTTCCTCCCCCTCTCTTCCTTCCCCTCCTTCTCTCCTCTCCTCTCCATTCATTATCTTCAATGCCTCCCCTCCCTTGCCTCCTCCCCCTCTCCTCCAGTGCCAGCTCCTGGATGATGGAGTCTTGGTGGGCGTGATCCGAGACATTGTCCAGCAGCCGGTCAAAATTCTGACATAGAAGGTCCTCGTCCTGGAGAACAGTCACAAAACCAGACACAAACACACCTACACTCAACTCTATCTAGTATGTTGGATGTATCTCCACGTTTGCATGTGTGCAGACTGTTCGATACTAGTACGGGTGACACAAATCAAGATCACCCGAAGTCTAGTGCTGCTGTTGGAGGGATGACGTGTCAAATACCTAGTGTGCTGCAGCTGCCAGCCCGCCTAGCAGCATGGAAGC
>NC_090061.1:4096246-4119777 GCF_038355195.1 Osmerus mordax | reverse complement strand
CAGTATTGGATCAGTGACGCAGTCCCCTGATTGGACACGGACTCGGTCCAATGACCACTGTTCATGACACGTTTATCACTGTGGTCACAGACCATACACACTGACACATAGCAACAGGAGGATAGGCATCTGTATGTGTAATGTGTTCATGAGAGACTGGGGGTGAGGGGGTGAGGTGTGTCTGGAGGACTGTCTATATTAAACTAATGAATTGGCTACCCACATCTGCGAACTGCTGGCTTCAGTGGTGTAGCTGGCATGGTGTCTCTGGGACAAGTTCACTTGTGTAACAGCCACGGTGGTGCCCCAGTGTGCCCCTTAGGTTAGTGTTTCTCTTGTGTTAGTGTTTCTCCTGTGTTAGTGTTGCTCTCTTGTTAGTGAGTGTTTCTCCTGTGTTAGTGTTTCTCCTGTGTTAGTGTTTCTCCTGTGTTGGTGTTTCTCAGTGTTGGTGTTTCTCCTGTGTTGGTGTTTCTCTCTTGTTAGTGAGTGTTTCTCTTGTGTTAGTGTTTCTCTTGTGTTAGTGTGTCTCCTGTGTAGTGAGTGTTAGGGTTAGTGTTTCTCTTGCAGTGTTGAGTGTTTCTCCTGTGTTCTCCTTAACCCCAAGTGTTCCCTGTCAGCTTCCCATGTGTCATGTGCATGGACGTGGGCTCCAGGTCCGGTCATCCAGTCCAGGTCCTCCACTCTCCCTGATCTGCCTCCACACCCACTGCCCATCAGCTCATCAACCAGCAGGCTTCCAACCCAGGTTTTCTAGTTACTCCTCACAAGTCTGTTGTACTGCTGACCCCAGTAGCCAGGTTCGTTTTGAACCCTAATCACCAGAGTTTTGTTTGTGTCAGAGACAGCTTGTTCCTGTCTACCTGCCTGTCACTTCCTGCCCCTCCATCCCCTCGTCACGCACCCGTCGAGCCTCAACCTTGTCCTGTGATTACAGTCGTGCTGTTGGGCCCATCTGGGTAGCCGTCCTTGGAAACTGTCTGGAAAAGGGCAGTCGCTTAAAAAAAAAAAACATTGGGCAGGTGATTGGATGAATCAATCTGGAAATCACCGTCTATCAAGGACCAATATGGATTCTGGCGTGGTCCCGCAGTGTCAGGTGGCCTGGTGCAGGAGCAGGGAACAGGACCCAGGAGAGAGGGATGACAAAAAGATAGGAAAAGGACAGAAGGAGGGAGGGAGAGAGGGGAGAGAGGGAGAGAGGGAGAGAGGGAGAGAAGGGAGAGAGGGAGAGAAGGAGAGAAGGAGAGAAGGAGAGAGGGAGAGAAGGAGAGAAGGAGAGAAGGAGAGAAGGAGAGAGGGAGAGAGGGAGAGAAGGAGAGAGGGAGATAGAATGAAAGAGGGAAACCCCTATGTTACCCCCCTAGCTCGATACTCCCTCCTCCTCCTCCTCCTCCTTCTCCCCAGAGACTACTGAATATGATCAAGCAGCGTATTAATACTTTATTAATCCCCTAAGGGAAATTAGCTTGTCAAAGCAGCATGTGTGTGTGTGTGAGACTGTGTGAGCGATGTGTATAAATGTTTTATGCGTGTCTACTGTATGTGTTTGTGTACAGTATTTGTACTGTACTACTGTGTATGTATGTGGCTACGTGTGTCTGTGCTGCAAATGTGTGTTTGTGTCGACTGTGTGATAGCTGTAGGTGTGAGCGTGCATGTATGTGCTTGTGCATGTGTGTGCAAATGTGTGTGTACTGTGTGGTGGCTGTGTGTCAGTGTAAGTGTATCTGCTTGTGAATGTGTGTGTGTATGTGAGTGTGTGTGTGTGTGTGCCGGTGTGTGTGGAGTTGTGTGCGTCAGGCTGTAAGTAACAGCTGAATGATGTGATCATCTAACAGGCGTGAAGACAGAACATGCATGGCTGACGAGAGGTCATCTTCCTGGAACCACACACACCATACACAGTACACACACACACACACACACACACACACACACACACACACACACTCTTGTATGGCCACTGTGCTGCATCAACGGCTCTCACACTCAACAGTCACAGTAATAAGATCAAACTTGCTCCTGGAAACCCAACATTTGTTTCACCCAACGCAGGCATGAAATGAGATTCTATTAATACAAACAGGCTAATCTTGCTGGCTTCCCACTGAGAGAGGAAGCTGAAAAGGTTAGACTCTGCAATTACCCAGGTGGAGCCTGAAAGGCAGGGCCAGGAGGAGAAGGTGATTCTACCTTGAAGAGCGCAGTCTGAACAAGGTGTAAGCTGCAGCTGGGGAGGGAGAGGAAAGCAGGAGAGACACGAGGAAGAGAGGGAGAGGGGGAAGGAGGGGGAGAGAGGGAGGGAGGCAGGAGAGACTCGAGGAAGAGAGGGAGACGGAGAGGGAGGGGGAGAGAGGGAGAGGGAGGGAGGGAGGGAGGGAGGGAGGGAGGGAGGGAGGGGGGAGAGAGAGAGAGAGAGAGAGAGAGAGAGAGAGAGAGAGAGAGAGAGAGAGAGAGAGAGAGAGAGAGAGGGAGGGAGGGAGAGAGAGCGTGAGAGAGAGAGAGGGAGAGAGAGAGAGAGAGAGAGAGAGAGAGAGAGAGAGAGAGACTGGCCATGTTTTGAGCAGCTCTCCACAGCAGAGTAATTAGGATTGGGTCTCCTGGCTGCCACGGCGACCACATGGTGCTGCTGAGGTCCAGTCAATACTGGACACACTGAATGTTAACACACACACACACCCACACACACACAGAGACCTACACCCACACACCCATGCACTAATAACAAATACCACTGCAGTCTGGGCACTTCTGCAAATGATGTCCCACAGGGACTCTCATTAATCGAAGCCGGACAGAGAGAAGGTTCTAGCTGTGCAGCACATCTCCTGGAGCACGACGACTTCAGACCCACCATCTCACCAAGCCAGCTCCCTGACCCCGCTGACTCACTTAATTGGCTGCTAATTGCTATTCTCTGAGCCTGGCACAATGTATAGTGAGCTCTAAATATAGAGCTGGCCCTCAATGGCTCTTCATGCTAAATTACAGCATTCAGCTCGCCGATGAAGGAGGGCCTATTGTGGCCCGTCTGTCTGTCCCTGACAGGAAGAGTGGCAGGAGAGGAGGAAGAGGAGGAGAAGAGGAGGAGGAGGAGAGGAGGAGGAGAGAAAGAGGAAGAGTGGGAGATGGAGGGGTGGAAAAGAAGAGGATGCAAAATAGGGGAAGGAGTAGAAGAGGAGGATGTAAAAGAGGGGGAGGATGAAGAGGAGAGAAGGGGGGAAGAGGAGGGAGAGGAGGAGGTAGAGAAGGAGAAGGGGGAAGAGGAGGGAGAGGAGGAGGTACAGAAGGAGAAGGGGGGAAGAGGAGGGGGAGGAGGAGGTAGAGAAGGAGAAGGGGGGAAGAGGAGGGAGAGGAGGAGGTAGAGAAGGAGAAGGGGGGAAGAGGAGAGGGAGAGGAGGAGGTAGAGAAGGAGAAGGGGGAAGAGGAGAGGGAGAGGAGGAGGTAGAGAAGGAGGATGTCCTATCCCATGATGACACACCGTGTTGCACTTCCTCTCCTCTCTACCGGTTGTCCATGGTCACCACTGACGCATGGACAACAGATGTTTTATTTACAACTTTGCTTTACGGGAGTGTCTTCCAGCGAAACGGTGACAGAAGAGAAAGATGGAGAGGGAGAGGGAGAGAGTGGGTCGATAAGCGAGACTTATGGTCGCCTGGCTTAGACAGAACGAGGAATTCAAAGCTTGTTGGACACGTAGAAGCAGGAGCTGTGGAATGTGATGTACCTCTGTGGAGATGGTGTGGCTGGTGTTGCTGGCCTTCTGTGAGAGATGTACTCCGCTGGGTCTCTGGGAGTCTGACTGCTTTCCTCAAATAGCCGCTGAAACAGCACTGTTTCGAACCAGCTGGGCCTGAGTCACAGATGCAGGCACACACACACACTCACACACAAACGCTCACACACACACATACACACACACAGATGCGGTGAGGGTGATGGATGAGAGTGGTCTACTGTTGACGTCATTCAGTGGAAATCCCGGATTACTCAGGTTCCCCCTGTGTCCCACCCTCTCTCTCTTTTTCTCCCTCTCTCCCTCCATCTTTTTGTCCCCATAAGCCTAAACAGAGCCCAGTGAGGAGAGAGAGGGAGAGAGAGAGAGAGAGAGAGAGAGAGAGAGAGAGAGAGAGAGAGAGAGAGAGAGAGAGAGAGAGGAGGGGTGAGATAAGAGGGAGGGGGTTGTGGGGGCTGATTTATGGCTCTGACTTTTCATTTGTAATACCCTGATTATCTCTGGGGAGGAGGGGGAGGGGAAGAGGGACAGGGGGGGAGAAAGAGAAAGAGAGAGAGATAGAGAGAGAGGGAGAGAGAGGGGGAAGCTATGGACAGCTTAATAATATGTACAAGCTCCCAGAAGCACAAGCACTCTAACCCTGTTCTAGACCCTACTAGTCAAGCACAGAGACAGTTCCAAACCCTACTAGTCAAGCACAGAGACAGTTCCAAACCCTACTAACCAGCATAGGAGCAGTTCTAAACCCTATTACCCCAGCCTGGAAACAGTATTAGACCCTAATAGCCAAGCGTACACACAGTTCTAGACCCTGATATCTGTGGAGAGAGACAGTTATAATGTCAGCCAAGACCAAGCAGACCAACCGAGATCAGTTGTTTTGGATCTGTGTCAGAGACTGCTGCCTGGGACTCGCACTGCCACGGTTCCTGTGTTGCTCTTCAGGCTGGTGGTGAAGCCGTCTCCCCTGACAACACCAGGGTCACCTGTGTTGGCCCAGCTGGGGCTGTGCTGGAACCACCAGCAGTGGTTCATTAAACATCAGAGAACCTCTTCATCGGAGAGGTCATTCCTCTCCACTGTGTGTGGTCTGGACTGGAGCTGTTTACGAGCTGCATGGAGCTGCTGGGGGAGCCCAGAGGTCTGTCCTCCTCACTTCCTGTTAGAGCAGCCCCTGATTGGCTGACACGGTTTGTCTAACAGGTGAAAGGAAGCACCTGTTTACACGGTGGGGCTGTGGGAAGCTGTCTGGTGGACAGGGAGCTGCGATCTCTCAGTCCCTCTATTGCTGTGTATACACACACACACACGCACGCACACACACGCGTACACACACACACACACACCCATACATACACACACAGACATGTAGAAACATACACACACACACACCCATACATACACACACACACATATAGAAATATATGTACACACACACACACATACACACACAGATGTCCCTCTGCTGAGATCCGTCATCTGAGGTTGCTGAGGTAAGAAGATCAGGTTTTCCACCCAGTGGAGCGAGAGCACGTCCCCTCTACCTCACAGTCCTCTCTGCACCACCTGTTTGTGTGTGTGTGTGTGTGTGTGTCTGTGTGCAACATACCAGTGTGGGTCATTGGTCCTGTTCAGGTCCATGGTTCTGCAGGTGGTATTAACCCGTTAAGGAGTAGCGTCACACATATGTGATCGTTCGAAAGCGGGCCCCACAGAGTACCGTCACACATGTGTGATTCGGAACATTCCAACCGACTATTTTCCGATAGACAAAAACTATATGAAAAAAGCTATAGTATGGCTTCAAAATTTACAATTAGGAGGCTAACAAGTAACAGTAGCAGATAGTAGCATTGCTACGAGTATTATGCTAGGTTGCTAGGTAACGGAAGCTAACTAAAACTAGCTAGTTTCCGTTTTGGAAAAATAACTCACTCTGGTGGAAGCGTCGGTAATATTTAGAACTCACTCCTTAACAGTGTTAGAATGTTTTGTAGCTCCCCGTCTGCAGGAACTGTCCCCATAACCAGTCGTACTGTGCGTCTCCTACCGGTCAGTCCCCTGCTACTTTATCATCAACGTATTTAAATATTTAGAAATAAACAGAGACCGAACAATCAAGTTTCAAGCTTTAAGTCTAGCTGAAACTACAGTAAGTAAAAACTCCTCGCTCTCTTTTCTATCTTTCGCTCCTGCCGCGTCTCCTCCCTCGTCTCCCCTCATCCGTCCTTATCTTCCTTTGTTCACACCACCTATCTTCTGGTGGTTGACATGTGTCTCCCTAACATCTCTCCATCTCATTCTCTCCTTTTCTCCTTCCATCCTTTATTCTCTGCCGCTCCGCTATATTTAGGTCAGCTGCGACAATAAGGTTAACTCTAATGACTGTCACCCCTCCCTCCACCCTATCCCCCCTCTGCGTTCCCTCTCTTCTCTCTCCTTTATCCTCCTGCTTTCATCCTGTCTTTCTATCACTTCAGTTTCATCTTTTTGTCTCTACCCCTGCACACATCTTGTGTTTTGTCTATCTGTCAATGTTCTCCGAAGCCCTCCCCCTCCCGCTCTTTCTCCTCGCCTCGTTTTTTCATCCCCCTCCTCCCCTCCTCTCCTCCCCTCCTCTCCTCTCCTCCCCCCTCCTCTCCTTCCTTCCTCTCCTCCCTCCTGTCCTCCTCCCCTCCTCCTCTCCCTGTCTGGTTGTTGTGGAGGCTCTGACAGGCAGACTCATTATCTCTGTGGTTCAGAAGGGTGTTTTCGTCAGCAATGATTAACAAAGATTCCTTCTGACATCGTTTGGAGAGGATGGGTTTGATACTTGACAAATGAAGATACTGCATTTTCTAATCTTTTCAACACTAAACTGTGTCACAGTAGATATGAAAGCAAGTTTTAGTGTTTTACAGAACATTAAAGGCACGCATTGATCACAATCCAATTAATTAAAAAATGCTTGGTTCATTAAATAGAATAAAATCAAATGTAATCAAACTAGCCGAGTTCTTCTCTGAACGGATGAAGAGTACACATTTAAAGATCTAATGAGAATTCTCACAGTTAATATAATTAATTTGCAGTCCTTTTGATAAGTAGTAATGACTGCAGAGATTATTGGTTTAAATGAATAGTTTTGTAGCATGGCAGAGAGGGGAAGATGAGAGAAGAGGAGGGAGAGGATGAGAGAGAGTTAATAAAGGAGGCAGAGACTGGAGGGAGGTAGAATGTTGTTCTACTTTTAAAGTTGGAGAGGAGATAAAGAAGAAAATGGAGGCGAAGGGATGGTTTTACAAACACAATAAGATAATTAGGCGACAGTATAAACTAATTATCGCTGCTTTAATTCCCCTTTTAGATTAAACCACTCTTGTAATAAAAGGAACTCTCTGAGGACGGGCCTGTCAGAACTGCAGAGAGATGCACAGCAACACAACTCTCATAATTAAAGGTAGACTCTCATCCCTCTCTCATTAAACGAGGGTTGTGCGCAGTATTTAAAAGGTGGCTCAGGCTTTTGTTTGTCTGCGCAGCTAGGAGCCAGGCGAAATGGGGGATGGTGTAATGGAGTCGTTACATGGTGTGTTCAGGAACAGAGTAATTACGATATGCTAACAGACGCCAATGTGGCTACATGGTGTGTGTCCAGGAACACAGATATGAGGCCACGACATGCTAATGCATGCTAACCAGGCTACATGGTGTGTTCAGGAACAGAGTTATTAGTTAGTGATGTGCCAACAGATGCTAATGTGGCTACATGGTGTGTGTCCAGGAACACAGATATGAGGCCGCGACATGCTAACACATGCTAACAGGGCTACATGGTGTGTGTCCAGGAACACAGATATGAGGCCGCGACGTGCTAACACATGCTAACAGGGCTATATGGTGTGTGTCCAGGAACACAGATATGAGGCCGCGACGTGCTAACGCATGCTAACAGGGCTACATGGTGTGTGTCCATGGTGGTGACCAGAGGCTGACAGGAAATGACGATGTATAAATGTTGACGTGGCTGTTGACGTGGCCACGAGAGCACACAGCCCTCGGAGGGGAAATCAGGGACACTTTCAACTTGCGAAACACAACTTTTGGGGAGGGGGTATCGCTGTGAGAAATCGTGCTTTGTGTTATTATTTCATTATCTTATTAGAACGAGGCCCACCCCAGGCTGTGAAGACGAGGAGGATGATGATGATGAAGATGTGGTCCCTGGACTCGGGGCGTGTGGTACACTAACAGCTTCACTTCTGCTGCAGTGCATACGACTGTGAGCCTGGGTGACTCTCTCTTATCATAATTTGATTATTTTAATGATCTCGTTTCCGTGGCGCAGACACTACCCTTGCGTAGCCCGAGGGGGCGACGCCGTGTTTGCATCTCATATGAGGCGAGGAAAAATGTTTGAAGATGACAATAGTGTGGTTGCTCGAGTGTGTGTGTGTTTACAAGTGCTTGTGTCAGCTCGCGTATGCGTGTGCTAGTGGGTGTGCTTGTTCTCCGTCTGTGTGTGTGCATTTGTGTGCGCGGGTAGTTGTGCGTGCGCGGGTGTAGCTGTGTGTGTGTGGTTGTGTGTGCATGTGTTTCTCTGTGTATGCTTAACACTTTCTATGGACAAACAACCCCCCATTTCCCGACACACACACACACTCACACACACACACACACACTCACACACACCTCCTAAAATCTCTCGGCCACACACACAGGGAGAGTTTATGAAGACCTCCCCCTATTAGCATAGACCGTCTCAGTGCATTATCCGTCACACACACACAGCCAGAGGGAGCTTGATTGTGGCGTTTCATCATCGGATATTGAATTATCTGGATTAATTTAACGCGTTTAGGACACAGTGTTTCCCTGCCTCAGAAGTCTCCAGTCTCAATGATTACACTAAGTGGGTCATCTCCATCAGAGAACTTCCTTCTCCCCATCTCTCGCTGTCTCTCTCTGCATCTTTTTCTCCCTTCCTCCTCTCCTCTCACAACTTCTCTCTTTCTTTCTTCTTTCTCCGCTCCTCCTCCTCTCCCCGTGTCATTTCTCTCTCTGTCATTCTTCTCTCCACACCTCTTTAACTCTCTTTCTTCATCCTCCCTATGCTCTCTCTCTCTCTCTCTCTCTCTCTCTCTCTCTCTCTCTCTCTCTCCTCTACGTACTGTCAGTATGACATCCGTCTCAACTTTTTAAACAAAGTTGGGTCAGCCTAATGATATAACAGAAGTGAATCACCGAGTCTCTAAACCCCTCTGATAATCACTGCAGCAGGCTGACTCACAAGGAGGGGAGGAAAGGGATAAGGACAGAAAGAGAGAAGAGAAAGATAGATGGAAAGAGGGATGGAAAGAGAATGTTGATGCCGAATGGTATGTGTAGGACTGGACACCGTGACAGAGCAGCGAGGCCTGGTCACATTAAGAGCTTGTGTTGATGAAGCAGTTGTTTATCTGCCAACTGATGTTTTCAGCAAGGCCTCTAACAAACAAACACCAAAGCAGAACAAGCTGTATAACGCAAACACGCTCCTATGAAAGGACCACGGTTACAAACACAGGCATGTCGACAGGTGCGTCTGTTTGTGTGTGTGTGTGTAGAGTGTGTGGTGCTTACAACACGTGTGTGAGTGTATGGGTGTAAGTGTGTGTGTGTGTGTAGTGTGTGTGGTGCTTACAGCACATGTGTGAGTGTATGGGTGTAAGTGTGTGCGCGTGAGTGCGTGTGTGGTGCTTCTAGTAAGTGTGTTTGTGTGTGTGTGTGGTAATGATCTCGCCAGGCTTCAAGGGAGCCTGGTGTCTGCTAGCAGGGGTCTTTCAAGCAGGGATCAGAGAGCCGCCTCGCCTGGAGAAGCCCACCAATCACGTAGAGACGCCCGAATGGCAAACGTGTCCAATCAGAGGACGGCGATATCCCGTCGATTTGTCGACAGGATTGTGCGGGCTGGCTGCGTACTGTCTGTGTGGTGTCTGAAAGAGACCGTCAGTGACAACAACACGCTGCAGAACGTTTGTTTCAAAGATGCTCCATGTCCCCCCCCCCCCCCCCCCCCCCTCTCTCTCTCTCTCTCTCTCTCTATCTCCCCCTCCCTCACTCCCTCCCTCTCACCCTCTCTTTCTCTCTCCCTCTCTCCGTTTTCCAACTCTCTTTCTCTTTCCTTCCATCACCCGTCTGTTCTCTGTTAGATGTTCTTGGTTGTGTTCTCCGAGTTCTCCAGATTTTCGAGACGGCATCCTTCCTGGCTCATGAACACGTTTATATAACCTGCATCGTGGGCTGATACATTTCAGAATGGTGCAACTGAGTCAACGTGTGTGTGTGTGTGAGTGTGTGTGAGTGTGTGTGTGTGTGTGTGTGTGCTCATGTCGGCAACACAAGAAACAATAAGACAAGCATTAGTCATATCATACAACAGTTTACCTCAGCGGATCAAAGACGTCAAAACACCTTTCGAAACACCTTTCGAAACAACTTTCGAAAACCGAATGTTCTCATCGTGGTTATCACTCCCATCTTTCCGGCTCAAACGTTCCATTGACCACGCTGTAGGGAGAGAAACTCTGCAATTATTGGAAGCTTGTGGGTTATTTTCGGAGAAGGGAAGGGCTGAGATTGCATGAGGATGCACACTGATTAAATAGTTGAATTTCTCGGTAAGTGTGTCAGCGGGATCCTTCATGTTCATCTCAGGTGTTTCCCAAACCAGCTGCAGTTCCTGGACACCACATGTATAATTTAGAGTTCTAATTAAGTATTGAACATTCACAGATGGTGCCCCTGACCTCAGCTAAGTTCGGTGTATGTTTGTGCAAAGTGTGTGTGCTGGTATGTACAGTATTTATGTGTGTGGGTGTGTGTTTGTGTGCGCTAGGATCTACGTGTGTGTGTGTGCCTGTTTTCACTAGTGTATGTGGGTGAGTGTGTGTGTGTTTGTACTAGTATGTATGTGTGTGTATTTGTGTGTGTAAGTGTTTGTATGCTGGTACCCATGTGAGTGTGTGTCGCTCCGAGTCACAGGGTGACAGACCCAGGGACACTGTCTTCATCTCCTCAGCTGTGTCCCTGTCCTCCAGTCACTGGGACATCTCTGGTGGCATCAACACACCTCCCTGGGTGCCCTGACTATACCCATGTGTGTGTGTGTGTGTGTGTGCATGTAAACAGGAGCCCTGCTGATCCTTGACACATAGCGTCCGCTGGCTAAACCGACCATCGGGAGGGAGAGGAGGAGAGGAAGGAGAGGAGGAGATGGGGAAGGAAGGATAGGAAGGAGTGGGGGAGATGAGGAGAGGGGGAGAGGGTGAGAAGGTGAGAGGTAGTGGGGGAGAGGAGGAGAGGAAGGAGAGGTGGAGATGGGGAAGGAAGGATAAGAAGGAGTGGGGGAGATGAGGAGAGGGGGAGAGGGTGAGAAGGTGAGAGGTAGTGGGGGAGAGGAGGAGAGGAAGGAGAGGTGGAGATGGGGAAGGAAGGATAGGAAGGAGTGGGGGAGATGAGGAGAGGGGGAGAGAGGGATAGGGAGAGAAGAGGGGAGAGGAGAGAAAGTGGGGGAAAGAAGCAAAGGGGAGTGGGGGAGAGAAGGAGAAGGAGATCTCTCTCCTCCTCTCCTGTTATCACTCTGTTCTCCTCTTTCTGTTTCTGTTGCTCATTTAATACCCGCTGTGGCTTGAGCAGATCAATACTCCCAGACTGTTTCACTCATGCACACACACACAAACACGCAGTAGGTTTGCGATCAGACTCTGCCACAAAAGGCAGATTAGCAGACAGGGAGACAGGCAGACAGACAGGTACGCAGACAGGCAGGCAGACAGGCAGGTACGCAGACAGGCAGGCAGACAGACAGGCAGGCAGACAGGCAGGTACGCAGACAGGCAGGCAGACAGACAGGCAGGCAGACAGACAGGTACGCAGACAGGCAGGCAGGCAGGCAGGTAGCCAGGCAGGACATTTTTATCATTTTGTGAGTGTGTTTGAGCAGAGAATAGCTGAGATGAAATGACTGGTGTCAGATCTATTGAACCCCTGTGTCTGATGTCCTCACACACACACACACACACACACACCCGGGAGCGCTCGATGTGCAGGTCTGTGTTGAAGATGATTATGATTGGAGGAAGAGCTTAGCTGTTCAGCTGAGGAAGGACACATCTCTGATACTCAGACTGAACATTAGTCTGCCTCTCTCTCCAAGCATGACCGATGCCCCTGCTGCTGTCATCTACACACACACATGCACACACACACACATGCACACACACACACATGCATACATACACATGCACAGACACACACACTCATACACACACATGCTTGGCTCATCTCTCCAGGGTCAGAGCATGGCGGAGCCCGGCATCTTAATTCCTTACGCTTCTGTCGTTTGAATCAGGTTAGATGAGTGTCATCCTGCCCTCCGCTTCTAAAGCATGATAATATGATTCTCTCCAGTACACAGGCCCCTGTCCTCATCTCCTCTCCTCCTCCTCTCTTTTCCTCCTCTCTGCATCTCAATACTCATCCCCAATCTGCTCTCTTTTCTTCTCCTCTGCTGTGCTCTTTTCTCCATCACTAAAACCCCTTTCTCTTCTCTGACTGTTAAGTTTGTTCCCTTTTCTTTCTCTCTCTCTCTTACTCTCTTTTTTTTCTTGTGTTCTTTGCCCCCCCATTCCTTTCTGTCTCAGTTTTACTGTAATCGAATTACGCACCCTAGGGTGTCTCTATAGGAACCAGGATGGGCACTGTCACTAGCGCGCACACGCACACACTCCAGTGCTCCTTGTGTCCATGTACTAGTATGCTCCCTCGCCCCGATCGCCCAGTCGCTACCTTGTCGACTTACATCACTCACTACAGGAGAGAAAGAGAGAGAGAGGGAGAGAGAGAGGGAGAGATCAAGTGAGAGAGAGGGAGAGAGAGAAAGTGACAAACAGGGAGGGAGAGAGAGAAAGTGAGAGAGAGGGCAGGGAGTAAAAAAGGCAAGGAGAGCAACCAGTGACCTGACAACTGTCTCTGTACCCTGCAACGCTAACACTGTGGAAATCTGTCGGCCAAGCTTGGAGAGGGTGTGTGTGTGTGCGTGTGCGTGTGTGTGTGTGAGAGGAAAGTGAGCGGGGAGCACTGACCTGCCTCTAGTCATCACTGCAGTCTCAGTGAGAGCAACAACAAGCCCTGCTACTGAAGGAAGCGGGTCACCTGGTACACCTTATTACTACAACAACAGTTCACATCTCTTCTCATCCCCCTTTCCTATTCTCTCCTCATCTCCTTTCCTCTCCTCTCTCTCCTTCTCTTTCCTCTCCTCTCCTCCTCCTCTCCTATTCTCTCCTCCTCTCCTCCCATCCGTGTGACAGTTCTCAGAATAGGAGTCAAGCGAAGGTTTCCACGGCAACCGGGACCGGTGACCACGGTGAGCTGAGAGACTGTGAACAGAAAGGATGTAAATCTGCCGTCTGTGGTTGTGCTCTGGTACTTCTGTGTATCACCCTCACGATGTTACACCCTGACGGTGTTACACCCTGATGGTGTTACACCATCATTGTGTAACAACCTCTCTGTATCTGTGCTCTGGTACTCCTGTATGACATTCTCTCTGTGTAACACCATCTGTGTGTAACACCATCTCTGTGTAACTCTCTCTCTGTGTAACACCATCTGTGTGTAACACCATCTGTGTGTAACACCATCTCTGTGTAACACCATCTCTGTGTAACTCTCTCTCTGTGTAACACCATCTGTGTGTAACACCATCTCTGTGTAACACCATCTCTGTGTAACTCTCTCTCTGTGTAACACCATCTGTGTGTAACACCATCTCTGTGTAACACCATCTCTGTGTAACACCATCTCTGTGTAACACCATCTGTGTGTAACACCATCTCTGTGTAACACCATCTGTGTGTAACACCATCTCTGTGTAACACCATCTCTGTGTAACACCATCTGTGTGTAACACCATCTCTGTGTAACACCATCTGTGTGTAACACCATCTGTGTGTAACACCATCTCTGTGTAACACTCTCTCTTTGTAATCATACTCTCTACCATCATACTCAACAGCAACACCGGACAGGAAAATATAGTTCAAAACAGGACCCCCTCCTTTTAAAATAGTCTTGTCCCAAAACATCATATTTTTATATAATTATTGAGATGCCTGAGAGAGAGAGAGAGAGAGAGAGAGAGAGAGAGAGACAGAAGTGAGGGCAGAGACCAGATCTGGTGTTCCAGGAGTTCTTTACCAGTAGGGGGTGGTGTTTCCTCTCTGGTTGAGCAGCTCCTTCCTGTCAGGCCCTGCCAGCCTGACTGGAGTCCTCTGTGGGTGAGGCCAAATCCCCCTGCATCTCCACACTCACACCTGCTCTAGTTCAAACACTTGACCCCCAGAGACAGCCACACACACAAACACACAAAGTGGAGAACACATTGGCAGCACATTTGATCTGATTGCATTTACATTTAGTTATTTAGCAGACGCTCTTATCCAGAGCGACTTACAGTAAGTACAGGGACATTCCCCCGAGGCTAGCAGGGTGAAGTGCCTTGCCCAAGGACACAACGTCAGTTGGCATGACCGGGAATCGAACTGGCAACCTTCGGATTACTAGCCCGACTCCCTCACCGCTCAGCCATCTGACTCCCTGATCTGATTGGACATCAGTTATCAACTCATAGTGGACACACACACACCCACACACACCAACACACACACATTCTCAGTATTAACTTATTTTTCTGTGCTTTACTTCACAGCCCTATGCGTGATGTCTCACTGTATAAATTGTTGCTTATGTAAGAAGGATGTTGGCATCCATGGAGTGAATCAGGGCTGGTCAGGATATATATTCAGCTAATGACAGTGTGTGCGAGTGCACAAGTGTGTGTTTATAAGTACAGAAAGTGTGCCTCTGTGTGTGTGTGTGTGTGTGTGTGTGTGTGCTGTGAGGTTAATTTACCTGCAGTGCTGTCAGGCCAGAGCTGATAACCGATATCCAATCAGATCTAATTTGCCATCTGTGTGTTTGTGTGTGTGTGAGTGTGTGTGTGTTTTCCACTGTGGCAGGAACATCAGTGAGTGTGTCTGGCTCGCCTCCAACCAGACGCACTCACCGGACTGCCCTGAGATCAGATTTCTCAGCATGAACCCCTCGCTGAACCATACAGAGGACAAACAGGAAAATGACTTGAGATCAGCATCAGATCAGCACCTATGGACACTAGACTATTTACAAAGATCTTAGTATGACATGTTTGTCAACCTTCACAATATTCTTCTATTTTTCAAGGAATAATGTTTCACCTTCATCTTGAAAGATGCAGAACAAACCGAGGATTCATCGTGCAAGGCATTGTGAAATCTCTCAACAATAGAAGCCATCCTATTCATATGGCTTCACAATCTGTTGTATTATTCCATCTGAATTCTATCTTCACACAGCAAGTCCATGTGATGATCTTATGCAGATATATTTTTTTGCTGTAATAAATACAAAAAACTTCTGTTTTCCTCTGTTTTCAGTTTTGCCATTTTATGGATATGTACTGTTTTGTATTTAGTCAGGCCACAGTGTACACAACAGCCTGATCCAAAGTTTGAAGAAGGAAAAAAAAACACTGTCCATCAAAAAAGAAAACCAAAAAAAAGAAAAGATCAAAACAGAAGAAAAGCCTGTGGTTTGATGAAAGCCAGTGGTTTGTGTACATGAGTGTGGAGTTCTGACTTCCTCAGTCTGTGGTGGAGACTAAAGATCTGAAGACAATCTAGACGTCTCCAAGAGGAGCGACTCCTAATTCCTGTCTTCACCTTCACCTCCTTCACCTGAGAACAGCCAGGAGAGGGAGACAGGAGAAGGAAGGGGGAGAGAGGGATTGAGGGAGAGAGAAACCGAATGAGAGACGGACAGAAAACGATAAAGAGAGAAAGAGGCAGATTACGAGTGAGGGAGAGACGGGAGAGGGTGGGAGAGGGGGAGGTGGAGAGAGATGGAGGAGGATGGTGAGGGAGGTAGAGAGAGATGGAGTGAGGGAGAAGGGGAGGGAGGGAGTGAGGGAGAAGGGGAGGGAGGGAGTGAGCGAGAAGGGGAGGGAGGGAGGGAGAAGGGGAGGGAGGGAGTGAGGGAGATGGGGAGGGAGGGAGTGAGGAAGATGGGGAGGGGGGGAGAAGGGGAGGGAGGGAGGGAGAAGGGGAGGGAGGGAGAAGGGGAGGGAGGGAGTGAGGGAGAAGGGGAGGGAGGTTGTCGGCGTCTCCATGGTTCATCTGGGTCTGTCACCGCTCAGTTCAAAACGCATTGCCGTGGAAACGCTCTAATCAGCAGCAGAACCTTTGAACATCGGTGAACCTGCTCCCAAACAGGTCCAGCTCTCCGGAAGGTTCCACTGCAAGACACAACCCCAGTAATGAAGTTACTGGATGGTTCCTTTTGAAGATTCACACTCTCATGTTTAGAAACATTTTATTCGCACACAATCAGTAATATTTACATAAAATCTCAACACAACCAATGATAAGCTGTTACTACGGCAACTATTATTTAACAATCCTTTAGGTTGTGGATGAGAGGTGTGGGATTCCAGGGAGAAATGTATGATGAGCTCAATCACAATTTTGTCTTCCACACATCTGTCGGTCTCTGCATGCAACAACACACACACACACACATACACTGTAGAATCCCTGCTCTGTCTGAACACAAGCGTGTACAACTTTATACACAACTTTGATTTGTTGTGTGGTGTTTTGCTGTTCTCTGTGGGGTTTTACATTACTGGTGTTTGTACATGGTAAGATGCTGGATATGAGTAAAGGAGATGAAACAGACATACACATTAGATCTTTCTCTTGTCACACAAGCCTTCTACTCAAGGTCAAACTGCAGAGTTTCTATACTGCGCGTGGGAGTTTACATGTTGTAACAATAGCTGATATGCTTCAATTCTCCAGAGATTATGATAGTCTTCATTTTAAATCCTGCCCTGATTTGCTCAAATGTGAGGCAATTAGAGAGAAGAACTTGATCATGGATGAGAGGACACACCAGCCCCCAGACCCGGGAAACAGCCTCTCTTTACATGGTGCAGAAGGAGAGACAATGTTTTGTCTATTTAGACTGGGAGCAACTGACGAGGTGTGTGTGTGCATGTCTGAGAGGGAGAGAGATAGACAGAGTGTGCCATGTGGTTTGTGTCTGTTTGTGTCGAAGTTTTTGGAGTGTGTGTAGTATGTGGGGTTTGTGTGTGTGTGTGTGTGTGGGGGGGGGGGTGTAGTCACTTGAGAAGCCCATAAAGACATCATCAAACAACATAAACACATAACCACGACCCCACACACACGCTCACACACAGACACACACACACAGACACACACACACACACATAAACATCAGCACTCAATCATCCTGGATCTGCCAGACAACACCAGCAGAGAAAACACATTACCCGTGTCGTGTTGTCGTCTTGTCCTCCTCCTCCTCTCTTCCTCCTCCTCCTCTCCTCTCCTCCTAAGCTCCTCTTCTCCTCCTCCCTCTCCTCTCCTCTTTATATTTATATTATATTTAGAGCCTGTCTTGCCTGAGGGTCATGTGACAAGCAGCATTCTCTTCGCGACAAGTTTGTATTCTTTTTTTTTTCTTCTTCCCCCCCAAACTGTTGGGGAGCGTTTTCTTTTATACGATTATTTTCTTTTTCCTTTTGTCTTGAAAGGAGGAAGCTGTTTGGCTTTCTAATCTCAACATCAGCTGTCCTTCTGACACCAACTGGAGCATTAGACTGGGAGGGGGGGGGGTGAGGGTGGAGATCATTTGAAGTGCCTGTCTAAGTTTCGTGAAAGTAGAAAGAGAGATCTTATAAAAATATGAAAATAAATAAATAAAGGGAACACTTGAAGACATTATCACCCTCTTTCCAGCCCTTGTTTGTGTTTAAGTGGGAAGGGGGGGGAGAAAGGGGGAGAGGGTAAATGAGGGAGAGAGAGAAGTAGAGAGAAGTAGAGAGGGAGGGAAGAGAGAGGGGGAGAAAGGGAGGAACAGGAGTGTGTTCATGAGTCACAGCACCTGAGGTAGGTGTCGTGAGTTGTTCTCAACTGTTACGAGCCATTATGAGTTGAGATGTCTCTCTCTCTCTTTTGACAGTATGCATTTACGTATAGTATCTCTCTCTCTCTCTCTCTCTCTCTCTCTCTCTCTCTCTTTCTTTGTCTCTGTCTGGCTCCTATGCCAGCTTTACCTCTCTCTCTTTCTTTGTCTCTGTCTGGCTCCTATGCCAGCTTTACCTCTTGTGAGCAACTTATATTTTATTTTATTGTATATTTAATTCTATTCTAATCCCACTTAGTACTGCTAGTTTATGTACCCTTAGTATAGATAGTCCACATACTTAAATTTCAGGTCCCTATATGTTTATTGTATGCACCTTCCTGCCAAAGCAAATTCCTTGTCTGTGAAAACTTTCATGGCGAATAAATCCCATTCTGATTCTGATTCTGATTCCCAATGTGGATGCAGATCGTCTCCAGCTCTGGTGGTGTGCGTACAGGCAGTGGTGGTGGATGTCTGCTCCAGTTAGTGTCCGGTTGATGTTTAGTTGGCACAGCCGGTTCAACGGAACAGGCCAAGGCCGGTCAGGGCCTCTGTCTCCATGGCATCCGTCACCTGAACAACGAAGCATGCCAAGCCTGAAGCCACATCTCTGCTGTGGTCAGAGGGCCATCAAAAGGGTCACACACACACACACACAAACACATACTAGCACACACAAACACACACTAGCACACACATACACTTACACACCCGCCCACACACACAGACCATTGTGAGTTCTTGGTGTAGGAGGGTTTGTATAGCCGTGGGGTCAGGGAAAGGGACATATTCAGATTGTCTCAGAGTCCTCTACACACAGCCCGATCCCTGGCTGAGACTTCCTCTGCTTCAAGCTGCTGTTGCACCCTGAACTTCACTGCCCCCCCCCCCCCCCCCCCCCCCCCGGCTTTCTACTTGCAGGCCTTCATTGTGTGTGATGTGTGCGTGTGTGTGTGTGTATGTGTATGTGTGTCAGTGTGGATACAGGAGGGTTGATTGATCTCTCTCTCTCTCAGCACGTCACCCCAGGACCCTAGATCACAAAGCAGGATGCCATCCCCCCATCCTTCGATCTCTCTCTCAGTCCCTCGCTCCAAGCCTCCATCTTTTCATCCTCCCCTTCACCCCCCTCTCCATCCCTCAATCCTCCAGTTGCTAATTCTCCCTCTTTCTCACTAAAATGACAGATCCTAACCCTACTGTAACTCTCGACAGCCAACCATGTGTAAACATGAACAGTGATTGACAGGTGAGCGACAGGCTTGTTTCCCAACAGATCTCAGACAGGCTCAGTTAGCGTCTCTAGAGCCCATGTTAGGTCACCACCATTCCTCAACTGGTGCAAACACGCACTCCCACACCACATCACATCACATCACAGGGCTGTAAAGTGCGTGTGTGTGAGACAAAAGGATGAGTCGAGACAGATTTACAATGTCGCAAGAAAGCTCTGAAAGCAAAAATGAAACTCATGAATCATGAATCTGCATGGCTCTAGAGTTCCACAAGAAACAACCGCTAAACACACACACACACAGACACACACGCACACACACACACACACACCATTCTCTTCAGTATTTTGACGCCTGCTTGTACAGTGTTGTGACTCCCACACAAGCAGACCACATAAAGACACAATCTGAGTTGGATGTAGTTTTTTTGGTGGTAATTGACACAAATAAAAACTCAAAATAAACCAAGATGTTCTCAGTTGTTTTTTTTCCTTCCAATAAACAGCTTATGGTTCTGGTGGATATAAATAATCTAATCACATAAGGATAAGCAACATTGACACAGTGTGTCTGATGCTCTCATTCATGCAAATAGACTGTTTATGTAACTCCTAACTGCCAATACTTCAACTCTTAGTTGTTATGTGTGTGTGTGTGTGTGTGTGTGTGTGTGTGTGTGTGTGTGTGTGTGTGTGTGTGTGTGTGTGTGTGTAGTGTGTTTAGAAGAAGTCACAACAAACAATAGTCTTCAGGATGTGAGAGCAGATATCAGTGTGTCTGTAGAATAAGGACACACACACACAAACATCAACAGGGGCGACTGTGTGGCTCAGGGGGTAGAGAGGGTCGTCTGTTAATTGCAAGGTTGGCAGTTCGATCCCCGACTCCTCCTAGGTCATGTGCCGAAGTATCCTTGAGCAAGACTCTGAACCCCAAGTTGCTCCCGATGGGCAGGCCGGCGCCTCGCACGGCAGCTCCGCCTCTGTCGGTTTGTGTGAGTGTGAGTATGAATGGGTGAATGAGAGTCAAACATTGTGAAGCGCTTTGAGTGCCGCCAAGGTAGAAAACGCGCTATATAAATGCAGTCCGTTTACACAGCATTGAGTCCACTGTTTTATGTATGTAAAGCAGAGCAGCTGTAATGTTGAGGCAGGAGTTGTACGAGCTACATCTGTCCCTCTGCAGTGTTCTCACCCAGGGGGAAGTCCACGGCGGAGGAAAGTTCTCTCCAACCGCACGCTTTTTTTAAACTTTCCTTTCAATTCAACCTCTGTGGCTACTTCCTTCTACTGTAAATCATTTTCCACGCCTCTCACACAAACACACATACAATCACCTTCTTTTGTTTCCGAAAACGTCGCGTCACAGGGCTTGTGGTTTTCACACAACATGCAGCACACAGGAAGTGTGTCGCAGTGCACAGGAAGCGTGTCGCAGCGAAACAAGACGCTGTCACTGTTTCCACTCCAGGAGGAACCACGGGGACCAAATTTAACCCCTCGGTAACATCAGTTACAAGATCACAGACACCCAAAATAAACCCTTCAAACAAGCCCAGAGGCTGTATTTACCCTCAGAGAGCTATAAATAGTCTTGAGTCTTGGTAATGTGCTTACCACCAAGGCCCAGTGTGGTGCTGCTGGCTGATGTGACAATGCTAGGACAGAGGATGCTAGGACAGAGGATGCTAGGACAGAGGATGCTAGGACAGAGGATGCTAGGACAGAGGAGGCCAGGACAGAGGCCAGGACAGAGGCCAGGACAGAGGATGCTAGGACAGAGGATGCTAGGACAGAGGAGGCCAGGACAGAGGATGCTAGGACAGAGGATGCTAGGACAGAGGAGGCCAGGACAGAGGAGGCCAGGACAGAGGAGGCTAGGACAGAGGATGCTAGGACAGAGGATGCTAGGACAGAGGAGGCCAGGACAGAGGAGGCTAGGACAGAGGAGGCCAGGACAGAGGCCAGGACAGAGGCCAGGACAGAGGATGCTAGGACAGAGGATGCTAGGACAGAGGAGGCCAGGACAGAGGATGCTAGGACAGAGGATGCTAGGACAGAGGAGGCCAGGACAGAGGAGGCCAGGACAGAGGAGGCTAGGACAGAGGATGCTAGGACAGAGGATGCTAGGACAGAGGAGGCCAGGACAGAGGAGGCCAGGACAGAGGAGGCTAGGACAGAGGCCAGGACAGAGGCCAGGACAGAGGATGCTAGGACAGAGGATGCTAGGACAGAGGAGGGTAGGACAGAGGAGGCCAGGACAGAGGAGGCCAGGACAGAGGAGGCCAGGACAGAGGATGCTAGGACAGAGGAGGCCAGGACAGAGGAGGCCAGGACAGAGGAGGCCAGGACAGAGGATGCTAGGACAGAGGATGCTAGGACAGAGGAGGCCAGGACAGAGGAGGCTAGGACAGAGGAGGCCAGGACAGAGGCCAGGACAGAGGCCAGGACAGAGGATGCTAGGACAGAGGATGCTAGGACAGAGGAGGGTAGGACAGAGGAGGCCAGGACAGAGGAGGCCAGGACAGAGGAGGCCAGGACAGAGGATGCTAGGACAGAGGAGGCCAGGACAGAGGAGGCCAGGACAGAGGATGCTAGGACAGAGGATGCTAGGACAGAGGAGGGTAGGACAGAGGAGGCCAGGACAGAGGAGGCTAGGACAGAGGAGGCCAGGACAGAGGCCAGGACAGAGGATGCTAGGACAGAGGATGCTAGGACAGAGGAGGGTAGGACAGAGGAGGCCAGGACAGAGGAGGCCAGGACAGAGGAGGCCAGGACAGAGGAGGCCAGGACAGAGGAGGCCAGGACAGAGGAGGCCAGGACAGAGGAGGCCAGGACAGAGGATGCTGACGTGAGGAGGCTAGAGGAGAGGAAGCAGGCTGAGAGGATTAGCTACAATGACAGCAGTGACCAGGTCAGAGAGTCACTAGGACAGAGCTGGATCACAAGATGCTGTCAGAAGATAAACATTCCCCCAGTAGCAGGGTTAGACAGTATCTATCTCTACACAGTAGCAGAGTTACACAGTATCCATCTCTATACAGTAGCAGGTTTGGGATTATATGTTAATATAGGTCTAATATAATTTGTGACCCTCTGACTTTTTTTCTGTTCTCGTTTCATATCTCAGAGAACAGGAGAGAGAGGGAGAGAGAGACATAGGGACGAGACAGGAACTGGGATCGATGAGACTGAGAGTGTCGGAGTAACATGAGCTGTTGTCTTGCTGTGCCCGTCCCAAACAGCAGACTGAGAGGAAGAGGAAGAGAGGGAGAGACAAAGAGAGGGAGAAAGAAAGAAAGAGCACATATACATATAATCTTCTGCTATATCAGCGTAATCTCCAAGCATATCTGACTCTGAGGACACAATTGGCCCTCTCGGCTGAAAAGTATCAATATATGTGTGTGTGCGTGTGTGTGTGTGTCGATCTTCTCTCCACAGACTGGATCCAAATTCCACACTGTCACTCGTGTTTTTGAAATGTTGCTGTATAGTGCAACTCTGTTGCTTTGAAATGTGCTATAGAAATACAATTTGACTTGACTTGATTCTGTAGAAACTGTAGAAATCTACTCTACTCTACTATGCTCTACTCTACTATGCACCACCCTGCTCTTCTCTAATCTCCTGTAAAGAGAAAGAGAGAGGGCTATAAGATGGAGGGTTGGGGGGAAATGTGTAGAGGCAGAAAGAAATATAGAAAAAAATCACGTAAAATGATTTCTCTCTCTCCCTCCCTTGGTCCGTCCTTCCAGCCAGAGTCGGCCTGTGGAAGGCTAGCACGAGTGTTGATGTCACTTTGCAAGGAGCTGATTAAAGCTCATTGTCTGAAAAAGAGTCAGCCAAAGTACTACCCTATAAATAGTTTCCTCTGCTCTACTCTACCCTTCTGAGCTCTACTCCCCTCTACTCTACTCCACTGTACTCTATTCCACACAGGTCTGTTCTATTCTACTCTACTCCCTCTACTTTATTTCACACAGCTCTGTTATATTCTACTCTGCTCTATTCTAATCTACTCTGCTAAGCTCTGCTGAGGAATGGGTCATGGTCATTGTGTTGCCATGGTCACACAGCCTGTGGTCAATATGTGTGTGAGTGTAAGGGTGAGGTGGTGATGAATGTGTATAGCTTGTGGAAGGATTCAGCTGGCAGGACAGCGTGTGTGTGTGTGTGTGTGTGTGTGTGTGTGTGTGTGTGTGTTGAAGCAGAGTGACGGTACTCTCCCATCCCCTGTGGAGAGCATGCTGGGTAACAGCAGGCTGGAGTTCCCCTGGCCCCACTCCAGACCCTCCCTTCCTCCGCACTCTAGTGTGTGTGTGTGTGTGTGTTTGTGTGTGTGCTGGTCCATTTGTCCGGTTCTCAGAGGTTCAGCCGCAGCTTTCTCTTGTTCACGTCCTGTACCAGAACAGGGCTCCAGCCTTCAGCTCCACAACACGTCTACCACAGAGATCAAGGTTCAAATCCCGGAATCAGCTCGTCTGACTCTGTTCGACAAAAAAT
>NC_090061.1:4060325-4096046 GCF_038355195.1 Osmerus mordax | reverse complement strand
TGTGTGTGTGCATATATATGTGTGTGTGAATTTGTTTGTGTGTGGGTGTATGTTTGTGTACTCGTGCGTGTGTATGTTTGTGTACTCGTGTGTGTGCGCGTGCGTGTGCGCGCGTGCATGTGTGTGTGTGTCACAAGTGTCTGTGTCACTGCTCTGTCTCTGTTTAGATAGAGAGAGACACACAGCCAAGAGAGCTTGTCATACTGCCATGTACACACACACACACACTAGTCCACTTATCAACCCCAAAGATCTTTCCATGGTTTTTCTTCAGTTACCCCAGCTCTGGCACGCGTTCACACACACCTCTCTCCAGAAAGAACACTGAACATGTTTGATAGAACAGTTGATGGTACTTCCTGTCCATGTGACCCATGCGGTCGGCCTGCAGCCGTGTTCTGCGAGGACCTCTCCTCTTCTGACACTGCACTTGTTTACCCAGCCTCCCCTCATCCCTCCTTACTCTCTGAAGTAAGACGTCGGCTGCCTCTCCCCCCTCTCTCTCTCTCTCTTCTCTCTCTCTCATCTCTCTCTCTCTCTCTCTCTCTCTCTCTCTCTCCCCCCTCTCCCCCCCTCTCTCTTTCCCTCTCTCTCTCTCTCCCCCACTCTCTCTCTCTCGCCCCCCTCTCCCTCTCTGCTCTCCCCCCCTCTCTCTCTCTCCCCCGCTCTCCCTCTCCCTCTCCCTCTCTCTCTCTCTCCCCCGTCTCCCCCCTCTCTCTCCCCCCCTCTCCCTCTCCCCCCCTCTCCCTCTCCCCCTCCTCCTCTTTCTCCATCTGTCCTGAAGAAGCATCACATCCTCCTCCTCCTGCTCCTGCTTGTCAGATTGTCATGAGTGAAGACATGCGGTGCTCTGATGAAAATTATTATTGTATGATGCTAAAGGGTTGGGGGTCTCTGGGGTGGGGGGCAGGTGGGGGGCTGTCTGCTCACCCCTGTAGGCTATCCCACATCACCTGTCTCCTCCAGTCTGGTGGGGGTATAGGGTGGGGGGTGGGGATGGGGCGTTTGGGGGGGGGTTACCTGAGTCAACATGCCTTAACTGCCCTCGAGGCCCACCTGTCAACAACCTGCCAGTCTTCCATTCCTCTCCCTCTCTCTCTCCCTCTTTCTCTATCCATGTTTCTCTCCCTCGTTCTTTCTCTATTACTGTCTTTTTTCTCTCTGTCTCTCTCTCTCTGTCCTCTCTCTCTGTATCTATCTCTCTCTGTGTGTCCTCTCTCTCTCTCTGTGTCTCTCTCTCTCTATGTCTCTCTGTTGGAGTGAACCAGACCTCTGCAGTGTCAGCTCCATCATGTCTCCTTCTGTCGATCCTCCACAGCTGCAGGACTCCATCAGTCCTGGCACCCTGCTCTTCCCCAGACACACAAACTTCACACAACCACAAGTGTGTGTGTGAACATGTCTAGTCACAAGTTTTCTATGTGTGTGTGTTTCTGTGTGTGTGTGTATCCAGTAGTATGATGTTTTCACAAACAGACCATCCTAAACAGGATTTGTTTTACTTGCTGTTTGGTGTCAACAGCTCACGCTCAAGATCACAACACTCTCTTTTCAACCAGCCTCCCAGAACCAGCCTCCCCAGAACCAGCCTCCCCAGAACCAGCCTCCCCAGAACCAGCCTCCCAGAACCACCCTCCCAGAACCAGCCTCCCCAGAACCAGCCTCCCAGAACCACCCTCCCAGAAACCAGCCTCCCCAGAACCAGCCTCCCAGAATCAACCTCCCAGAACCAACCTCCCCAGAACCAGCCTCCCAGAACCAACCTCCCCAGAACCAACCTCCCAGAACCAGCCTCCCAGAACCAACCTCCCCAGAACCAACCTCCCAGAACCAACCTCCCCAGAACCAGCCTCCCAGAACCAACCTCCCAGAACCAACCTCCCCAGAAACCAACCTCCCAGAACCAACCTCCCCAGAACCAGCCTCCCAGAACCAACCTCCCCAGAACCAACCTCCCCAGAACCAGCCTCCCAGAACCAACCTCCCCAGAACCAACCTCCCAGAACCAGCCTCCCAGAACCAACCTCCCCAGAACCAGCCTCACAGAACCAACGTCCCCAGAACCAACCTCCAGAACCAACCTCCCCAGAACCAACCTCCCCAGAACCAGCCTCCCAGAACCAACCTCCCCAGAACCAGCCTCCCAGAACCAACCTCCCCAGAATCAGCCTACCAGAACCAACCTCCCCAGAACCAGCCTCCCAGAACCATCCTCCCCAGAACCAGCCTCCCAGAACCAGCCTCCCAGAACCAGCCTCCCAGAACCAACCTCCCCAGAACCAGCCTCCCAGAACCAACCTCCCCAGAACCAACCTCCCCAGAACCAGCCTCCCAGAACCAACCTCCCCAGAACCAGCCTCCAGAACCAACGTCCCCAGAACCAGCCTCCCAGAACCAGCCTCCCCAGAACCAGCCTCCCAGAACCAACCTCCCAGAACCAGCCTCCCAGAACCAACCTCCCCAGAATCAGCCTCCCAGATCCAGCCTCCCAGATCCAGCCTCCCCAGAACCAGCCTCCCAGAACCAACCTCCCAGAACCAGCCTCCCAGAACCAACCTCCCCAGAATCAGCCTCCCAGATCCAGCCTCCCAGATCCAGCCTCCCCAGAACCAGCCTCCCAGAACCAACCTCCCAGAACCAGCCCTCCAGAACCAACCTCCCCAGAATCAGCCTCCCAGATCCAGCCCTCCCCAGAACCAGGCTCCATTTCCAAGAAAATCTCAGTGTCCAAGGTTTGGTCGTGGAATGGCATGAGTGACAGTAATGTAAACCCATCCTACATAAAGCCTGTCAGCCACACAAACATGTGGGCTGGCCAGGAGCCGTACGACTGAAACAACTTTTAACTGGCTGCAGAATGTGAAAACACTGGAGAAGAAAAAACAAGTCTGTGTGTTTCTACGTGAGTCACACCCAGACGAGCTCTCCATACCAACACACCACAGTCCTCGTCTGTCCGGAAATACTGTCCTCCTTCTCCCCTCTCTTCTTTCTCTCTCCTTTCCTCTTTCTCTCCTGCTCTCTCTCTCACTCTCTCCTTTCTCACCTCTCCCCACGTCATTGGTCAGTGTGTGAAGTTAGCTGCCCCCTCTCACAGTACATCAGACACACCTGCTATACATAAAAAGCTGTTAGATAGCAAGCTAGCGACAACCTTTAAATGTTATCCAGTAAGGATAGAGGGAACTTTCCCCCTCCTTTTCTCTCTCCCTTTCTCTCCCTTCTCTTTATTTCCCTTTCTCCTCCATCTCTCCCTCCCTCTCTCCCTCCTTCTCTCCATCTTTCTTTCCCTCCCTATCTCTCCCCCTCTCTCCATCTCTGCCTCCTCCCTCACTCCCTCTCTCCCTCTCCCCCTCTCTCCCTCCTCCCTCACTCCCTCTCTCCCTCTCTCCCTCTCCCCCCCTTTCTCTTCCCTTCCTCTGACTCATCCACAGCTGAAAGGTTAAAGGTCAGACCTTTTGTCATACATCAAAGCAACAACCTTGTGTGTGTGTGTGTAGGGGAGGCGGGTTGAGTCACTACTGAGCTGGTCCCGAGGGAAGTGTGTGTATGTGTGTGTGACGGGTTAGTGTTGCATTCTCGTAGGCCAGTGGACCTGCAGGGAACAGCAGGTATTTAGTGATCGGGAAGGAGGCTTGAAGAAGACCGGAAGTGAATCCTGATTCTGTCTCTTCCCAAGATGTCAGAGGTGCCGGCTTGAATCTCATTGGTTTCATTCCAATGTACCTGTTACAAACAGCAAGGAAACCTGATCCACCTACAACCCACCTGTCGAAGCTCCTGTACAGCTTTCAGGAGAGGTGAGGTCACCCGGAGTCAGATAACCACTCCAGGCTCCCCAGGATTCTCTGGTCAGGTGACTCAGAGAGGGAAACTACCTGGCCTAGTTCCTGGGCATTCCTCCCCTGTCTCCCCTGCAGGACACGGACAACAAAGGAATGTTCTGTGATGTCATCACAACACAAACAGATACGTCTATTAAACATCCTCCAGAACCCACGACCAACAGTTTACTACCAAGCGTCTCCCAGTCAGGAGGACCACTGTTCTCTCTGCAAACATGCTATGTGAGGTGACACTGTATTAGGACAGTTTGTCCACAACCTCCATCATCTTGAACACATTCATCACCATACCATGTTCACTCTGGACTGGCTTTATTAAATGTCAGCTCAAAAACAATCAGGTCTCTCTCCAACTCTCCTGCTCTTGTCATTTCCCCCTCCCCTTCAACACGCCTACCAAATTATATAACATCTCGGATTTTGCTAGCTGTCATCATCCCCTCGCCTGCCTGCTTTCAAAAACTCCCCCATCCGTCAGTCCATAATGGAACGGCCCGTCTGAGTACACCTGTATGCTAATGGTAGGGATTGCACCACAGGGGTGGGGAGGAGGGGTGGTTGGGGAGTCGCTGAGGGGGGCGTTAGCTGAGCATCTGTCTGCCTGGCAGCATGGTGGTGATTAACGCTAGCCGTGGATTGCTATTTGCTTCTGAAGGTGGGGGTGTGAGAATCGTTCTCTCTTTTAACTCTCTCTCTCTTGCTCTCTATCTCTCGCTCCCTCCGTCTCTCTCTTGTGCTCTATCGCTATGTCCCTCTCTCTCTCTTGTGCTCTATCGCTCTGTCCCTCTCTCTCTCTCTTGTACTTTATAGCTCTGTCCCTCTCTCTCTCTTGTGCTCTGTCCCTCTCTCTCTCTTGTGCTCTATCGCTCTGTCCCTCTCTCTCTCTTGTGCTCTATCGCTATGTCCCTCTCTCTCTTGATTATGTTGCGATGCTCCCTCTTTCTCTCCCCTTCTCTCATTTCCTTCCCTTCATCTGTCCACTCTCTAATTTCACTCTTTTGCCTTTTGCCTCTCTCCTTCTAACTCTTTCTCTCTCTGACTCTCTCTCTCTGACTCTCTCCCTGACTCTCTCTCTCTGACTCTCTCCCTGACTCTCTCTCTCTCTGACTCTCTCCATGATTCTCTCTCTCTCTGACTCTCTCTCTGATTCTTTCTCTCCCTGACTCTCTCTCTCTCTGACTCTCTCCCTGACTCTCTCTCTCTCTCTGACTCTCTCTTACTCTCTCTCTCTCTCTGACTCTCTCTCTGATTCTCTCTCTCTCTGACTCTCTCCCTGACTCTCTCTCTCTCTGACTCTCTCTCTCTCTCTCTGACTCTCTCCCTGACTCTCTCAGCCCTCGCTCTCCAAGCTCTCCTCCTCCTCCTCCTCTCTCTGGCAGATTGGGGCCTAATTAAATATTAACCGGTGCTCTGTGCTGTTCAGGGGGTGTTGGGATGGCCTAGCGGAGCCTGCGTAGGTGAGGGGAGAGCCTGTCTGTGTGCGTGTGTGTGCGTGCGTGTGTGCGGAAGACGAGGACTCCTCTCTCTGGGCTGCGTGGGCAGCAACAGGGAACACACCAGGCAGAATGAACTGGCTAACCCAACACAGACTCAAACCAACAAACACACAAACACACACCTTCCGGTCCTTTCTCTCCCACCTCCGAGTGTGTCCTCAGAGGAGTCCCCACACACCCCAACATCATTTTTATTGTCATCCTAAACTGATTTTATGGTGCTGTATATGATGACCCCCCCCCTCTCCTGTGTGCTTCTATCGACAAGAGGAAGTGATGCATGACAAGGCACTCTGAGTCCTGCTCTGTCCAGCCACTCCAGACAGCTGTACAGCCCAAGATCCCTCTACAGCACACGTCCACAAACACCCCCTGCCTGTGTATGTGTGCGTGTGTTTGTGTGTGTGTACATCACAGTAAAAGTCTAAACTACATTTTTCTCTTACAAGTCTCTCAAGAGGTTAATACTCTCCGTCTGCCTTTCCCTGCCTCTCTCTCTCTCTCTCTCTCTCGGTCTCTCTCTCTGTCTCTCTCTCTGTCTCTCTCTCTGTCTCTCTCTCTCTCTCTCTCTCTCGACCAATGCTGGGGCCAGAGTTTAAGTGTGTCATAGATAATAGATGATCTGGCAGTGCCACAGAGAGAGAGAGACTAAATGTACCTGGCGCTCAGAGAAGCAACCATTGCACCCCCCCCCCCCCTCAAAAAAACCCGGTAAGAGTTGCCAATTGGAACACCACCTGTTTATCTAGCAGAAGTTTGTAAAAGTGTATGTGTGGGTGTCTGTTTGTGTGTTTGTGTGTACATTTAGCAACTTTGGGCACCATGAATGATGTGAGGATGGACACATAGATGACTAAAGAGGTTAAAGTAACTTCATACTGTCCTTCCTCAAACAAAAACAAAACCAGTACTTAAAGTTTAGTTCTGTCTTTAACCGCTAAGGTGACCTGGAACCCTGCACCTCTATGTCCACACTCCCTCTCTAGGTCTCTCTCCAGGACTCGCCAAACTGTTAGATGTTTACCAATGAAGTTGCTTGCATAGATTCAGTCAACAGCGCGGGAAACACATCGATTTCCCGTCAGCGGCCACCGAGGACTCCCGGTGCGCCGCCGGGCAGGAACAGCCTCCGGGAGCATCAGTACCCCGCAGGCGTCCTGGTAGCGGTGAGCAGCGTTTTGTTAATGCGGCCCATTAGCTTCGTGAGTGGCACAGAGATTCCTCGAATATCGAGCCGGGGACACCCCTCAATTAGACGGATAGCCTCGCGCTTCGTCAGCACCCATGGTTCATCAGCATCCATACATTACTGACAAGGAAGGTAGCACGTCCTCCTAATTCTAATATAAGACAGAGAGAGAGAGAGAGAGAGAGAGAGAGAGAGAGAGAGAGAGAGAGAGAGAGAGAGAGAGAGAGAGAGAGAGAGAGACAGAATAGATAGAGGGAAGGTAGATAGAATAAGAAGAAAGGCCTCCGAACTCCTTAGTCTCGCTAAGCATAACCAAATACACAAACCTACTTGTCATTCTGCCTATAAACAATACATACCTAACCTTGTAGCCCCCGTATAATTTATATTTCTTCAAGTTTAGGAGAAGTTTGAAATTTCATTCGACATCATTTCTAGCCTACTGACATACCGAACTGTTAGATTTCACTTTTGTGAGTCGCATCTTGTCAACCCACTGCATTGATGCAGCTTGCGCCTGCCTTCCTTTCCCGCTGCTTTCAGTCTCTCTATACCCGGTCAGACATTCATCATCACACGAAGGCTTAAATGTCAAAGTGCATCAATAGAAAAGTACATGCATGGGTGAACGAAAATCCTCCAGAGATGAAAGATTTCAGGATGTTTTGACATGTATTTATCTTTTAGTTTGTGACGATGCCTTGATGCAGAACTGAACGATGGATTTACCCACATCATGTCAACACAATCCTAGGCTACGTGCAAGACCAATAGGCTACAGACAGAAAATTATATCCCTTCAGAGACAACTTTAAACAACTGAAATAGTATCCCCGTGCTGTTGAGATGCAGCATTGATTAACTCGGAATGGTTAGCAAAATGTTCTAGCTCAGATGTTACTGTGCGGCCGCTGTGCGCTCATAAAGAGCGAGGATATAGTGCTGACATTACTTATTGTGCGGAGCGCTGGGCTCGAGCTGCGCTCCAACCTCTCATTCACTGCCAAGCACCGATCAGCGCTACCTCAGGAAGTTCCAAATAAGGTCAGGAAAATGGAAACCCACCGGAATAAGTCCTTATGTAGATACGACCTTATATGGCATGGCGGAGCTGGGTTTTCCGGCAAGAGCGCAGCCTGCCGTACAGATGGGAGATGCGAATGTGATCTACGGGGCATTGGGGAGAGAGGGAGAAATACGCCGTTTTCTCAGACAGCGATTCTACCATGAAGATACATCGATTCGGGCTGGAGGACGAGCGGGTATCTCCCCGCGATTTATTGCACTGGCTTAATATAAAGTCTCTCCTCTCCGCTTTTCCCCGGGCCAGCGTCATGTGTCCTCCACTGCATTGCCTAAATATGGGCTTCCTCCAATCCAAATATGGACATCTACGTCACGGGGGGAGGGTATATAAAGGAGTGGGAACCTCGGACGAGAGCGAGAGATCTCAGAGCCTACAACGGCAACTGTCAGAGCAGCGAGACAGAGACACAGATAGCGCCCTAACTCAGACACAGCACACACATTCACACAAGTCAAAGTGAATTAAAAAACAACAACAACAACAACAACAAGTTCAATCCAAGAAGGGCAAAACGTCATTTGATCAAATCAGTTCAGAGAAGAAAAAAAAAAAGCTAATCAAAATAAATCAATTTATGATTCATTTTGATTCATTGTAGGGAATGAGTAAGACGGGCGATTTTGTTCTCAATCTTCTTTTTTGAAACAAGACAAGTGGATTTTCTACTCAGCTTCTCTGGAAAACAGAAGAAAAATCAAGACGCCAGGAGAAGAGCAGAGCAGAGGAGAGAGAGAGGATACGAGAGCCATTCAGCGACAGTGACAGCTGTGTCTACTGAGCTGGACTGGTGATCCCATCCTCCCATACACCTGCAAGAGGCTGCCTCTACCCCAGCGCACACCCAGCCTCCCTGCTCTCCTCTCCAGCCCCAGAAGAATGGCTGCAGCCAAGACAGAGATGCTCCTTCCAGCCCTGCAGATCTCAGACCCACTCAGCTTTCCACACTCGCCCATGGACAACTACCCCAAGCTGGAGGAGATGATGATGCTCAGCTCCGCAGGGACCCCCTTCCTCACAGCCTCCGCGCCCGAAGGAGCAGGCTTCGGCTCTGGGGAGCCGGGAGAACAATATGACCACCTTGCTGGAGGTAAGATCTGGAGCTTTGCTGTATGGATGGATGGCTGTACTTACATGAGAATGCATGGTTGATAGATGATTAAGTTGCGTAACTTGAATCATTATTTGTGCTCATTTCGCTATTAGTAATTCAATTTCAAGTCTATGCTCAACAGCTGGAAATGTAAAAAAAAAAGAAAAAAAAAAGGCGTTTTCTGATATGGATTTTTGTGAAGCATCTTAAATCATAGTGTTGCATTTGTTCATTCTAAGATTAGTCAATGTGCACAAAAGCACATTTCATGGTAAATATATAATTTCTGTTGATCAGTACTTTTCTGATGAATTCTGTTTGTGGTTACACAGGGAAGCCCTATTTAAAATGCCTTTCTTAAAAGTAGATGAGCTGCTCTTTCTGCAATCAAATGCAGTTGCCTATTTGATGGGGCTTGAAGGGCTTGGTGTGTGTGTGTATGTGTGTGTGACATAGACTGATGGAGAAAGGGATGGAAAATGATCCAGTCTAAGTGTTTACTCGTCTTTGCTCTGGCGTGTGGATGTCCAGCGTGTGTTCAGTGTGTGGGGGCACAAGTTTGAAAGAGGGGATTCTCTCCCTCTATCTGCGTGGGCACCTGCTGCTGTCTGGGAGATACGGGAGAGGGAGGGGGCGAGGCTGTCCACCTCTTGGCTGACAGGACACCACCACCCCACCCCTCTTCCTCGGCTACATATTGACAGTTTGATTAATGTCCTCCCTCCCTCTCTCTATCCCCCCCCTTCCCTCCCTCCGTCCTCTCTGCAGACACGTTACCAGAGATCTCTCTTAACTGTGAGAAGTCTATGGCTGAACAGACCTACTCCACCCAGAGGCTCCCTCCCCTGTCCTACACCGGACGCTTCACCCTCGAACCTGCCACGAACTGCAGCAACAGCCTGTGGGCGGAGCCCCTCTTCAGCCTGGTCAGCGGATTGGTCGGCATCAACCCCCCCTCTTCCAGCTCTGCCTCTTCCGCCTCTTCCTCATCGCAGACGATCTCCACCTCCTCCTCCTCCTCCTCCCTCCCCCCCGTCCTCCTCCTCGTCCCAGAGCTGCTCCGTGCACCACAGTGAGCCCAACCCCATCTACTCTGCCGCCCCCACCTACTCCTCCTCCACCCCTGACCTCTTCCCAGACCAAGGCCAGGGCTTCCCCAGCCCTGCCGGGGGCTCTCTCCAGTACCCCCCTCCCGCCTACCCCAACGGCAAGACCTGCAGCTCCAGCTTCCCGGTGCCCATGATCCCAGACTACCTGTTCCCCCAGCAGCAGGGCGAGGTGAGCCTGGTGGCACCCGACCAGAAGCCCTTCCAGAGCCAGTCGGGCCAGCCGTCCCTCACGCCGCTCTCCACCATCAAGGCTTTTGCCACGCAGACCGGCTCCCAGGACCTGAAGAGCGTGTACCAGTCCCAACTCATCAAGCCCAGCCGCATGCGTAAATACCCCACGCGGCCCAGCAAGACGCCTCCCCACGAGCGCCCGTACGCCTGCCCCGTGGAGACGTGCGACCGGCGCTTCTCGCGCTCCGACGAGCTGACGCGTCACATCCGCATCCACACGGGCCAGAAGCCGTTCCAGTGCCGCATCTGCATGCGCAACTTCAGCCGCAGCGACCACCTGACCACGCACATCCGCACGCACACCGGCGAGAAGCCTTTCGCCTGCGAGATCTGTGGACGCAAGTTCGCCCGCAGCGACGAGAGGAAGAGGCACACCAAGATCCACCTTAGGCAGAAGGACAAGAAGGCGGAGAAGGGAGTCGCCTCCGGTTGCGCCGTGGTGGTCTCCGTGGCGCCCGTGTCCGTCTCCTCCCCCGTCTCCTCCTCCTACCCTTCCCCCATCACCTCCTACCCCTCTCCGGTCTCCTCTTACCCCTCCCCGGTCACCTCCTGCTACTCTTCTCCAGTCCACACCTCCTACCCCTCTCCCTCCATCGCCACCACCTACCCCTCCGTCTCTATGTCGAGCTCCTTCCAGTCTCAGGTGGCCTCCTCCTTCTCCTCCTCCGTGGCCTCCAACATCTACAGTTCCCCGGTCCCCACCCCGCTCTCAGACATGCAGAGCACACTCTCCCCGCGAACCATCGAGATCTGCTGAGCCAGAGAGACAGGCACTCAGAGAGACAGGGTCATGGAGAGAGACAAGACTTTGTTTATAGATCTCTCCTCCCTCCCCTCTGTTCTCTCGGCCGGTTGAAAGGGCGAAGTCAGAATCAAAAGACTTGATTCTGAGGCACTTTTCTGCCTCCTCTGCTTCCACGCAGTGTTCAGCAAGTCAGAATTTGTTGGAAGAAGCGAGACAGAGAGAGAAATGAAACACGTCAGGGACGGGGCACAGACAATAGAGGACACAAAGGGAGTTTTTTCTCCTTCTTTTTCTCTCTCTGAAAAACAAACGCAGCTACTTTAGATGAGGGAACATCAGAGAACTTGGAGAAAGTCGGAGAGTAGAAACAGGCATGACAGGTCTCTGCCATACAATACTATCGTACACACACACAACCTGACAAACACACGCAAACAGCAAACATTGCCAGTCTAGTTTCAGTGCCAAGGCACACTCACCCTCTGTTGCAGTTAATCCCAGTTGAAGAAACATTGAATGATTTACATTAGCAGCTGTATGTGTATAAAGTACATGTGTGCCATGTTTCCTAATTTAATAATTTTTGGGGGTACCATTGATGTGAAAACTTATTTGCATTGTATTATTTTCAGTGAGCAGGGCCATCATTTCTAAAACGCTTTTCTTATAACGACGTAGTGAAGATGCCGTGGTGATGTTCTGACTTTGTTTGACAAAAAAAAGCACTTAAGTATTCAACAAGCATGAGTAAGAGTGATGTTGGTTTCTTATGATTTTGTAAATATCATTCACTGGTACTTTATCTCTTTCTCACATGTGACATTTTCCTCTGTTATGTAGAATTAATAGAAAAGAAAAAAAAACTACAAAAAAACAAAAACAAGACAAGTCGATCCTGTTTCTGGTGCCTTTTGTGACGCGCTGCTGAAGCTGAGAGCGAGCGCTACGCAGAGGATGCGCTGCGTCTCGCCTTAAGGGTTAGAAGGGATATATTTGTTTCAGAAGCAGAAGGAAATTGGAGAGAGAGAAAGAGAACGAGAGAGAGGAGAGCACTGCTTCATTTCATTTAGAATGTAAGCAAAAAAAAGGGAGAGAGATTATTATATTTTTGTAAAACTGAAAAATGTAAATATCCACACCTTCAATTGAAATGGTGAAGTTACCTACTGAGTAGGGATTATTGTGTTTTGTATGTTATATACATGCGGTTCATTATTTTGTGTTTTTATCTTTATTTTGTATTTGTGTTTGTCCAACCAAGTCACTGTTTCTGGCTTTATGAACACATTTGAATGCGCTTAACTGCCAATGGGATATTTGGTGTATAACAAGATATCCTCCCAGAAATGAAATATAAATAAAATATAAATATATATGTAGATTTGTTTTTGTTTTAAATCTATTTCCTTATTGACTGGTGTGGTACGTTTCAAATATTTCCATTGGTATTTAAAATCTGGTTCATACTGAGTCAGTGTCTACATGCATGTGAATTGTCATCCTTCATCTCGTCAAGTTGTTTCTCCCTCTCCTTATGCAAGATCCATCCAGCAGCCTATAAATCTCACGACATTACATATTGTATGGTCATACTTTAATGGTGTGATCCATAAGTGGATTTCTGCAGTCTTTCATTTGAAGTAAATCCCGCGAACCCGGTTCTATACCTCAGTTTTCCATATAAACTCCTTAATGAAGATAACAGAAACGCATGACTCCTCTGCCGCTAACAAGATAGCGTGTAAGCTTACCAAGATAACAGACTTCAAGCTGTTTAGAAACAGCGGACTAATCTTAAAATCCGTTTTATAATATTCTGATTACAGATAAATTCGGACAGTTGAGGCTCGTGCTCTCAAGTACTGAAAGGAGGCGGAAGACAAGGTACAAATGAGTAGTTTGTTCAGCTCTGTCTTCAAAGTGTCTCTCCTCGAGCGGGATTGAAGCGCGCCACCTGCGCTACTCTGATCAGATGCGCGTGGAGCTGTACGGTAATTGTTGAGGGGCGTGCGCCAGGTGAAAGTAATGATGATGATGATTATCTCCTCAAGCGGGAACTGACGAACCGTAGAGGCGAAGCTGTCATCTGGGAGGGATCGGTTCGACAGCAAGGACTCAACTATGGAGCCTACAGAGCCAGGCTTCCGTTTCTCATTGGAAAGGCGTTTATTTGTAATTAAATGTAAAACTCTGAAACCACTGCCATCCCTCTAAGACACAATATCAGCACCCGTTAAATAAATAACAACTAAATAGTTATTTGTCATTATGAATTAAATGAGAAAGAAAAAAGGACAGAAAATAACCTAAAAACGAGCGGTGAATTCAAGAGTAGCCTATACTGCGCGTTGCCGTTTCAGGCTGCTCGCACCCCCAGTATACTGCAGTGCAGGCCTCCTAAGTTCTTTCCAAAGTTGAGGGGTAATTTAGTGTTGCGCAACGCAAGCACCAAAATACGCACAGATGCAAACACAGCTAAAACCGGAGTATGATGAGGAAACAAGTGGATGAGAGAGTAGAGGGGGGATTGAGGGAAACAAAAATAATTAAGATAATTGGTCTCCTGATCCCAAATTGACTTTCTAAATTGGGTCTGATGAAGTGTGTGTGTGTGTGTATATATACTTGCACTTTTCTCTTAGTGTTTGCGCACTTGGTATGTGCATTCATGCATGGATGTATGTGTTGTGTGTGTCATGCTAACAGCAACAACCCTTCTCTTGTTCTGTGGTGTGTGTGTGTGGTGTGTGTCCCCTGGCTAACTCTCTTGAGATTCGTGGACACACCCTCTTCCTCACACGCACTGTGTGTATGTGTGTGTCTCCGAACACAACACAACAACAACAACAGCAACAGCAGGCAAGCAAGCAAACAATGGAATACCACTTGAAGACAAAGGATGGCCCAGTTTTCTGGATTAAGTATTTACATAATTTCTAAAATGCGATAAATAATTGAATTTATACCACAGGGCCACACACAGATATATCATCACACAACCCCAAACCAGCACTGTGGTTTGACTCCGCAAAGACATGTCCAAGGACCCAAATCAAGGACCCTTAACCGAAAAGTATTCAGGCTCTGAGAACTAGCTCCATGGGAAATCATAATAAAGCGACAATCTAGATCTGTGGTTTAACATGGAATCAGTTCCCATCGTTGTCATGGTCACAGGCAGTTGGAGTCAACTGGAGGTTGAGACGCTTGTGTTGCTAGGTCGAGACCAGGGAAGCTTGTGTTGCCATGCTGTGTTGCTAGGTCAAGGCCAGGGAAGTGGAAGGACTGGCTATTGTCGCAGGTAAACAAAACAGCTTTGTAGTAAAAAAAAAAAACCTTGGAGCTGTCATAAAAGTTGTCAGTGTGAATGAGAGAAGTAAGTCCTCAGGTTTCTAGATGGCTTCGGCAGAGCTCCACGGCAGAGCTCCACGGCAGAGCTCCACGGCAGAGCTCCACGGCAGAGCTCCACGGCAGAGCTCCACGGCAGAGCTCCACGGCAGAGCTCCACAGCAGAGCAGAGCCGGGGGTGTCTCTCCTTGTGGTGTCCTCAGCAGGGACGCTCTCTAGCCTTGACAGAAACAGAGACAACGAGACCAGGGAAGGGTCTGAACCCACACGGTCCAACATGGCCGCCACGACCAGTTTCTGGGACATCCAGGATTAACGTTTCTCCGGACTGTGATTGGAGCAGGGGGGGGGGGGGGGGGAGAGGGAGAGAGGGAGAGAGAGAGAGAGAGAGGGAGAAGGGGAGAGAGGGAGGGAGCAGGGAGAGCTGCTCCTGCAATAGATCAAAGCCGAGGCAAAGCTCAGTTCTGATAAGGGAGGAGATGGGCTACGGGGTGCATGTGGCTTCAGTGCGCCCTAACCCACATAGGGGCCACCTACCCCCCCAAACCCCAACCTCACCCCCAGGGTTTCACTTCAAGGACCAGGGCTTTGTTAAAAAACGTGTTTGTTCTCTTATTCTTTTTGGGGATCTGTGTAAAACATAAAAAAGGAAGAATGAAGAAGTCATCCTTCTCTCCCTCAGTCACTCTCTCCCTTCCCTCAAACTCTGCATCTGCCATTTCCCCTCTCTTTCCCTCTCCCTCTCTCCCTCTCTCTCCCTCCCTCTCTCTCCTTCTCTCTCCCTCTCTCTCCCCCTCTCTCTCTCTCTCTCTCCCTCTCTCCCTCTCTCTCTTCCTCTCTTCCTCTCTCTCTTCCTCTCTCCCTCAGCTGAATTACCAGAGGATGCTAATGATCTCTCTCCTCTGTGTTCTGATGCAAGCTCTGTCTGCTCCTATCTCTTTCATCCACGTACAAATCTGCTCTTATGGCTGCTTCGCCCCGGGCCTTTTGAGAAGGCCGTCTGAAATATGCCGTTTGATAAGCACATGATTGGGCCCCACTCCCGCAGTCATTACACATCTCTTTAATGTGGGAGAGACAGGAGCCCCTTTCTCCCCCGACCCCGCCCTCCCCCTACAGGCCCACACCCACCCTTCCCCTCTAGGCCCGCTCCCATGACTCACAGCCTCCTCCCCGGGGCCCAGCCCCAGCCTCCTCCCCAGGGCCCAGCCCCAGCCCCAGCCCCAGGCCCCAGGGCCCAGCCCCCAGCCCCAGGGCCCAGCCCCAGGGCCCAGCCCCAGCCCCAGGGCCCAGCCCCAGCCCCAGGGCCCAGCCCCCAGCCCCAGGGCCCAGCCCCAGGGCCCAGCCCCCTGGCAGTCCCATCCCCAGCCACCGTCCCCTCACCTGAAGTCCACTGACCCCCTGGCTCCGTACATACCTCCCCCTTCTGCGTCACTCTGCCACTTGGGGCCCTCCAGGTTTCCAGACCCCCTGCTTCTCAGCCCCGGCCCCCAGGCCCAGATCACTTTGCGAGGGCTACGAGAGGACATCTGCTGGGGTAGCCTCTCAACCCTCCAGGGTTCTGCTCTCCAGCCTTCGCAGAGAGAGATGGCTGCAGACACAGTGAGAAGGTCACATGTTGATGTTTAACTCTCCCTGGGGGGGATATTGGTTAAGACAGGAACATGACCATATTTGTCAGTGACCTTGGTGTATTCAGAGGTATACAACAGTTTCCAGCTGGGCCTCCTGAATGGGCCATGAGATCGCTGTGTCCAGCCAATCAGAGTTTGACAGCCAGCCTGGCATCTGTTTGTTTGTCATACTTTATCTTCTTGTCTTGTCAGACCAGTCTCACACTCTACAGATGCTCCCTGTTGTACTGTACACACACACACACACACGCACACACACACACACACACACACAGTCACTCACGCTCTGGGATGAGCAAGATATCACCTGTTACTCTCCACAGCTGTCTGTGTGTGTGTGTGTGTGTGTGTGTGTGTGTGTGTGTGTGTGTGTGTGTGTGAGAGAGAGAAAGACAGAGAGACCACAATGGTAGCAGACAGTAGCACAGCATGTTCTAGCTAGCGCAGAGCTAGCAAGGCAGTCTCCCTGGTCTCTCTGTTAACTGGGTAATCAACAGACAAGTCTTTCAAGAGTTTAGAATTTATTTCAAAGATTTTTATTTTCAAAAGCTGTATGTCTCTTCATCCTTTTATGTAAACAGGTGCCCCATTGAGAGTGGAGGGCTCTTTGAAGCAGAGAGCTTTGGAGAGACAACCAATAGAATATACTCTCCAGAGCATCCTAATAAGACAACACTTCAGCGAGGCTACGAGCGCAGACACACACACACACACCTGGATGACTCTGACACACACACAGGCTTGCTTGCGCGAGGCTCCGCATGTCAAACCCAATGAGTGCGCTCATGAGCATTTGTGTGTGTGTGTGTGTGTGTGTGTCTGCACCGTGTCTCTATGACAAGGGTAAATAAATGCAGTCATGCTTTTCAGAGGAGCGTCTCCTCCTATCAAGATGATCTCGACACACACGCACACTTTCTCACTCACACACACACACACACACACACACACACACTTTCTCACACACACACACACACACACTTTCTCTCACACACACACACACACACGCACACTTTCTCACACACTTTCTCACACACACACACACACACACACACACACACACTTTCTCACACACACACACACACACACACTTTCTCTCACACACACACACACACTTTCTCACACACACACGCACACTTTCTCACACACTTTCTCACACACACACACACACACACACACACACTTTCTCACACACACACACACACACACACACTTTCTCTCACACACACACACACTTTCTCACACACACACGCACACTTTCTCACACACTTTCTCACACACACACACACACACACACACTTTCTCTCACACACACACACACTTTCTCACACACACACGCACACTTTCTCACACACTTTCTCACACACACAATGCACTCACACACTCCCCTTCCTCCTCTCTCTGCTCCCTCCTGTTCGTCAGAATCCACCCATCCCAGGAAACTTCAGGGGGGGCCTTTACTGCGTGTGGCCAGCATAAACCTCTTCTGATCGGTCACACGCATGATAAACCTTCTCTGGTTGTAGTAGCAGCATCTCCAGTGTGTCTTAGAGTAGCTGTGAGGCATAATGGGATGGGTTCTGGTCAAGAGGTCAGGAGGTCAGGAGATGAAGGGGTCTGATGCTTCCTGTTGACTATGAGACATCATACAGGAGGAGTGTGTTTAGGCACAGGGCAGCACCACCACAGTAACAGGAGTGTGTTGAGGCACAGGGCAGCACCACCACAGTAACAGGAGTGTGTTGAGGCACAGGGCAGCACCACCACAGTAACAGGAGTGTGTTGAGGCACAGGGCAGCACCACCACAGTAACAGGAGTGTGTTGAGGCACAGGGCAGCACCACCACAGTAACAGGAGTGTGTTGAGGCACAGGGCAGCACCACCACAGTAACAGGAGTGTGTTTAGGCACAGGGCAGCACCACCACAGTAACAGGAGTGTGTTGAGGCACAGGGCAGCACCACCACAGTAACAGGAGTGTGTTTAGGCACAGGGCAGCACCACCACAGTAACAGGAGTGTGTTGAGGCACAGGGCAGCACCACCACAGTTCCTCTGAATTCCCATGGTGGTGAGCGTTGTATTGAATGATATGGGACAGACAGGACATCCATGTTGGATTTAAGAGGTTCAGCGAGAACAAGACCCACTCCCCACAAACACACACACACTAACACACACTCACCCTCCAGATGTCCAAAGTGATGACATCACCAACTGTCAAGTACGACGGAGGCCAGGTGTCAAATCCGTCTGAGCCACACACACACACACACACATTTCCTCTGCCTCTCCTCCTCCTACATTGTCAGACTCCTAACTTCATCTGGTGGCTTTTTCCCCATGACCCTGCTCAGCCCAGGGTCATACAGAATCCATTGACTCCAGTCATTAAGCTTTCGTTTACATGCGTGTGGAATTCATTTCTGATAAATAACGCTTATCAGTCACATGGAGAAATGGTTAGTCACGCAGCCAACGGTCACAAAATGGGCTGGGGCTGGTTACAGCCTGCGTACCTGTCTGCCTGCCAGCCAGTTGGTCTGTCTGCTTGTCTGCCTGTCTGACTTTTGTCGGTCAGTCTGTGTCTGGGTGTGTGTGTGTCCCAGGTACTGTATGATGCTCTGGTAAATCCCGGAGCAGATTATGTAACACACAGCCCTCTCCTCCCGCCTGGCCTAAGCCCTTCATGATGTCATCATCCCTCTGCAAGGACAACAGCCAGAAACAACTGCTCAGGACCAGGTGGAGCTGCATGTTTAGAAAGAGACAGGGGTGTGTGTGTGTGTGTGTCTCTGTGAGCGTATGACAGATCTCTGTAGTGTGTGAGTGTGTCAGATCTCTGAGGTGTGAGTGTGTGTTTGTGTGTGACAGATCTAGGAGGTGTTCTCAGTCTCGGGGGTGACAGCAGGGAGCGACGAGGAGGGATATGGAAAACGTGTGATCATCTGTCCAGGTCTTCCTTCCCGCCTCCTCACTACAGCTGTCCTCCCCAGTCCCAGGGTACGCTTCCACCGCTATTTATAGTCCCACACTGATGAGGTGGAACTGATCACCACTTTCACACCCAGTGATGTCATCAGTATGTTGCGCCAAGGGACCAGGAGGTATGGAGGGGGGCTGGGGTACATGCTGGGAGCTTCTGTTGACCCTTGACCCCCCCCCCCCCCACTCTGCGCGCACACACGCCCGCACAGTGACACATAAACGCAGATAAATACTCTCACACACACACAAACGCAGAGACAAACGCAGACATTGACAGGTACGCACACACAAAATACAACCACATAAATATTCACACATTGACATATAATATTCACAGGTACGCACACAGACTCACACTCTCGTGTGGGAGTGAAACAGACACAACCACACATGCGTCACTAACTTCTGGATTCTCAGTGTTGGACAAGTTGGACAAGATTTTACATCACCATCAAGGACAACACATTGTCTCGTCTGTAAAGGACTTCAATATTCTCTCTCTTTTTCTCTCCCTCTCTCTATCTTTCTCTCTCTCCCTGTCTTGGTCTCCATCTCTCCCTTTCTCACGATCTCCCTCCCCCTCTCTCCTTTTGGTGATAACAGTTAGATGGGCATGACAGCACATTGTCTTGTTAGCCAAGCAGCAGACATATCTCTGTCACAACCACAACGTTAGCTTCTCATTTAGGCCTGGAGCAGATAGACGTATAGCTACAGCCCCTGGCAGCTCTGGCAGGTGTGTGTGTGTGTGTGCTCTCTGCCTGGCAACAGACAGGTGACAGGTCGTTAGTTTACACATTCCAGTGTTGTCTTAATGGGGTTGTGGCCTCGTTCACAGTTAGCTGTCTCAATTAGAAGCTGTAAATTAAGGTCAAACACTGATGAAGAGAAGACCCTGCGCACTTAATTGTCATACACACACACACATTCTCATACACACACAAACTCACACACACTCGCACTCGCTGGCTATCCATCCTCATTATAACTGGGCTAGGTTCAGATGATGGGTCTCTCATGCTTTCAGAGCTTCAAACGCTCAACTATAAATACCTGAAATGGACGCTTACTATAATGTGACCCTCCAACACACCCATCCTCCTGCTCCACTCAGCCTCTCCTCTCTCTCTCTGTCTGTCTCTCTCTCTCAATCGCTCTGTCGCCCCCTCTTTCCCCTCCCTCTCCCTCTCCCTCTCTCTCTCTCTCTCCCTCTCTCTCCCTCTCTCTTCACCCGCTCTCTCTAATGTACGTGGAATCACCAGTAATGGTGTTGGATTACCAAGAGAGCTTCTGACCGTCAGATTTTCACAGATTGGAAATATCCCTCCAGTTAAGAGCAATTCCCTCTCTCACACACACACACAGATGGACACGCACACACACTTGATGGTGTCGAAAAAAGAGTTTGTCTGCGCTTGTTTAAGTGGCATTCTAATAAATCTCCATTGTGGGTAATGTCTCTGGCTGTGTTGATGTTATTCTACCTGGTCTGAAAGCTGGAGTCTGGATGGTGATGAAGAGCATGTTATTACCCTCCAATCCACTCTCTATTCTCTCTCTCCCTCCGTCTCTCCTTCTGTCCTCCTCTCTATTCTTTCTCTCTCCCCCATTCTACCTTCTGACAGAACCTCTTTTTCCCCCTCACCTTTCCTGTCATATCTTATTATCCCTCCTTCCCCCTCTCCACTTCTCTCCTGTACTCTGGCCTGCATACACACACACACACACACACACACTAGGAAATGTGTCTGTGCATTACAGTATGACTACAATGTGCCTTGTCAAGTTGGTTTCATAGCAGGCATAACTGGCATAGCTAGCAGAACATTCCTTTGGGGACATGCTCGACTGTGTGTGTGTGTGTGTGTGTGTGTAGTGCCTTTCTTTCACATCTAGAGAGAGAGGCAATAGGGAGGGGGGGCAAGGAAAAGGAGAAAATGAGTGAGAGAGAGAATTGGGAGAGACAGTGGGGTAAGGATGGATAGATTAATGGAGGGAGGAAAGTAGGGAGGGAGGAAAGTGCTAGAGCAGAGAACTGAGATTCCTGGCTCAGCCTTATTAGAGAGACATAGAGAGAGAGAGAGCGAGAGAGAGAGAGAGAGAGAGAGAGAGAAAGAGAGAGACAGACAGCGTGAGAGACAGTGTGTGTGAGACAGAGAGAGAGAGACAGACAGAGAGACAGACAGAGTGAGAGACAGTGTGTGTGAGACAGAGAGAGAGAGAGAGAGAGAGAGAGAGAGAGAGAGAACTACAGTACTTAATAGAATTAGTAGAATTAGAGTACTTAATACTAGAGAGTACTTAAGTGTTACAAGAATGAAAGTATAAGAGATCAATATCTGGAAAAATGTAACCAGTTAATTGAAAACTTTATCTGTTACTTTTCTACAGTCCTCAACTTACTATGTTACTGTTATTTTGCTATTGTTAGACTCCTTCAAATGTTATGATATATATGTTAAAATGTCCATTCAATATGGACTGCTTTGACAATACTGCTCAACACGAACTGTCATGCCAATAAAGCATTCTGAACTGAACTGAGAAAGAGAGAGAGAAGTGAGTGAGAGTGAGCGAGAGTGAGAGTGTGCAATAGTGAGAGAAACTGAGAGATAAACAGAGGGAAAGAGACAGAGAGAGGGGGTGAGAGAGGGAGAGTGAGACAGAGAGAGAAACAGAGACAGAGAGAAAGAGAAGAGACTCCAGGGATGACCTGACCAGAGACAAGAGAGATGAAAAAAGAGACCTAAAACGATGGAGAGAGAAACAGAGAGTCTTCAGGGATGGGCAGCCGAGAAACAGAGAGAGAGACTTAAGAAGAGAGAGAACGAGAGACTAAAAGAGAGAAAGAGACTAAAAGAGAGAGACTCCAGGGCCAGCCTTCCACCCCTGCTGCCTCCCAGCAGCCACGTGGTCACGTGACCCTCCTCTGAGAGCCAACCAGAAGGGGAAATGTCACTCTCCCAGCCAGCCAGGAAACCTCCATGACCATACAAGGAGCTTCCTGGCCTGACATAGCTCTTCCTGACGGCTATGTATGGAGTTTCCTGCCCTTTCTCCTTCTTTCTATTTTTCTCTGCTTCCCTGCATTGGCCGACTGCCCTGGCATGCTGGCTCTCTGAAAGCCTTTTTTTCTCTCTGTCTAGGTAGGTGTGTGTGTGTGCAAGTGTGTGTGTGTGTGCAAGGGTGTGTGTGCTAGCCAGTACTTAGGTACATTATCTCCTTTGTATTACACTATGTGTTCAAGGTTGCACACACGTTCAAACACAAACTCTGGTACCGTGGGTGTGTGTGTGTCTCAGGAGAGGTTGTTGTGTTGATAGAGTAATTATCTCAATCCTGCTGTTTCTATCACTCTCATGCCCTCGCTCCTAACCTCGCTTCCTGAAAAGATAACTGGACAATCACAGGTTAATCGTGTCCCTGTTTTGACCCCCCCTGTTCTCCTCTCCCCCTCTCTGCCAGGGCAGAGGTAGTCTGACTCACTTGTGTCTGTCGAACCTCCAGCAGTACCAGCACATTTGACCCAGCGCAGCAGGAGAAGGTGAGAGGAAGCCTGTATTACTGCAGCTCACACACAGCACAGCAGCGGCCCATGTTACTGTAAGCGTATCTCTCTCCCTCCACCGTGGGAAGAGCGAGTGTTCTGGGCCCAGCCTGCTCTGTGGCACAGTGGGCTGACTCATTATGGGCAGAGACTCCAGGGGGATTCTTCTTTGACTGTCCCAATACTGCTCAGAGGGTGGTGGATTATGTGTGTGGGCGTGTGTGGGTGTGTGTGTGTGGGTGTGTGTGTGGGTGTGTAACAGTATCTGATGTGTAGGTTAAAGTGTCGGCCTCAGCAGGGAGGTGTTTGGTTAAAGAGGGGAAATTCCCCATCTCTCTCTCTCTCTCTCTTTCTCTCTCTCTCATTCTCTGTCACTCTCTCTTCCTCTCTGTGTCTCTTCCTCTCTCTCTCTCCTCTTTTTTTCTTTTTCTCTTTCTCTTTCTTTCCCTCTCCCTCTCTCTCTGTCATAAAACTTAAATCTTCCTAAAAGCAACAAAACAAATTGATACAAACTGAACTGGATTTGCTGAAAATGCAGAGAAAAAAGGGATCTGGTAACCTAGATCTAAATCTTGTGTTCCTTCATCAGTCTGAGTGGTAGTGCAGCTGAACAACGTCAGATTACTGTAACAGAGACCCCCTCCCAGAACAACCCACACACATCCTCCAAACTCCACAACTCCTAAATCTTTACTAACCAGTCGTTTTACAAAGAGATTTAATTGAATTCCAAACAGTAGGACTTCTTGTTATCTGAGTGATTCTGAACAGCATAGGAAAAGTTCCCCGGTTTGTTTGACGGAACTTTTAACGTTGTGTTCATTTGTGACCTGCTCAGGTGGAGAGCATGAAACACAAAAGTACAGAACATGTGTTTTCACATCTGAAACACACATGTACAAAAAAGAAACACACACACACACATACACACAGTAACACAAACTTAGAGACGAAACGAGAAAGTCTTTGTATCATACAAACACATTTTGCTCTCTTTCGCTCTCTTTCGCTCTCTCTCTCTCACACACACACACACACACACTATAACATGAGTTGTCTCATATGGCTGCCTGTCTTGCAGCAATTACATGATGTGTGGTAATTGCTGGTCTCTAAAGCGAGCGCTTCAGACACACTTCAAAAGGAACGCAACGCGTCCACGGACGCAATTAACAAGATCAACGGAGCCCAGATGAGCTGGCAGGCCCTGCGCTCCTCTCCTCCCTCCCCCCCCCTCTCGTCCTTTCTCCCTCCTTTCCTCTCCCCATTGTTCTCATTTTCACTCTCATTAGCCCCTCTGGAGGGGGGGGGGGGGCACCTGCAGAAACACAGGAACAGTGGTGGAGAGAAAGGTGGAGGGATGTAGGGATAGTGGCAGACATGAAGATGGAGGAGGAGAGTGTGGAGAGGAGGGAGCGAGGGAGGGAGGGAGGGAGGGAGGGAGGGAGGGAGGGAGGGAGGGAGGGAGCGAGGGAGGGAGGGAGGGAGCGAGGGAGGGAAGGAGGGAGGGAGGGAGGGAGGGAGGGAGGGAGGGATTGAGTGACAAACATGAGCCAACACCAGCTCAACACAGGTACTGAGGTGCTAATGACAGTTACCTAACACAGGAAAGAAAAGATGGAGAGAACTAGGGAAGGGAGGAGGGGAAAAGTCAGAGAGAAGGAGGGAAGGGAGGAAGGCTGGACGGAGAGAGGAAATGAAGGGAAGAGGGAAGAAAGGAAGGAACGACACAAACAGCACCTGAGGGATGTCAAGCCATGTGCAGAGGTGAGGGAGCCTGCAGAGAGGGATATGTCAAAAGCTTGTGTGTGTGTGTGTGTGCAGGTGTGTGTACTGCAGGTTTGTATGGGTGTATGGGTCTCTGTGTACTGTAGGTTTGTGTGGGTGTATGTGTGTGGGTGTGGGTGTGTGTATGTGTGCGGGGGTGTGTGTGTGAGTGCTCAGCTTTCCCTAGTGCTCTGACAGCCACGCTCCAGTTGCCGTGGTGATATCTGCTCCCAGGTGCATCACACACTGGTCCACATACTTAGTGAAGGAGCTGTGACACAGACACACACAGACACACACACATTCTCACGCACACATATTCTTCCTCCCTTTTCTGCCTTGCACAAAGCAACATATATAAACAGTCTATTTCTCGCCCTCCCCCTCTCTCATAAACAAACACATTGTAAAGTACATAAAAACTTGGTTATGCAATTTGAACCAAAATTATATACTAAACTACCCAAGAAAAACACATACATCCTGTTGAATCAATGACAGACATTCACACACATTCACATCCATGCAAATACATCCACACTTACACACAAACAAGCGCACGCACGCACACACACCACGCACACACACACTACTAGGTGGACATTCCTTACGGGAACACCTCTGCTGACACCTAGAGGAAACAGATAGAGAGAGAGAGGGTGAGAGAGAGATAGAGGGAGAAAGAGAGAGAGAGGTGGAGAGAGAGAGAGAGAGAGACAGAGGGAGGGGGGGGGGGGAGAGAGAGACAGGGAGAGTGGGGGAGAGAGAGGGTGAAAAATAGAGAAACGATAGAAGGAAAGCAAGGAGGAATGGAAGAGTGACAGAAAGACAAAGATTCCATCTTGTCAGATCTGATGTGTTTCATCAGATTCGCATTACATTCCTGGCTTTTTCCTATACAGAGATCTTAATCACCTCTCTCAGGGTGGCACCCTGCTGACAGTGAGCAGCCGTGACAGGTGAGATGTATGTGCTTCTCTCCCTGGGCCCTCACACTACAGACAATGACAAAGTTTCACCAGCCCTGCTCAGGAACACATTAGACCTAAATATTGCCTCTCAGCTAGCTGCATCAATTCTATTACATTTCTGCTTCCCAAGACTCCAAATGAAGATGTACTGTATACAACCTAGGCTCTAATGCATTCAGCTCCACCAGTACCTCTGGGGAGAGGGGAGGGGGGCTGACTGGGGGAGAAGGTGGGGGGATCTAACTATTGTTTCGTTTTCTTTAAAAAGCGCTGATTTCCGTCTGTCTAGACCATGTCATAGACAAGGTTATTTTTATGTGAATGCAGCTTGGCTTGTAAAAGGAGAGTTTCATGTGTCTGAGACTGTAATGCTGCCTGGCCCAGAGGGGTGGAGCTGGGTCAAGAGTAGGGCTGGGGTGAGGCTGGGGTAAGGCTGAGACCGAGTCAAGACTAGGGCTGGGTCAAGGCTGGGGCTGGGTAAAGAGTAGGGCTGGGGTGAGGCTGAGACCGAGTCAAGACTAGGACTGGGTCAAGGCTGGGTGAGGCTGAGACCGAGTCAAGACTAGGGCTGGGTCAAGGCTGGGGTGAGGCTGAGACCGAGTCAAGACTAGGGCTGGGTCAAGGCTGGGGCTGGGTAAAGAGTAGGGCTGGGGTGAGGCTGAGACCGAGTAAAGACTAGGACTGGGTCAAGGCTGGGGCTGGGTAAAGAGTAGGGCTGGGGTGAGGCTGGGACAGAGTCAAGGCTAGGGCTGGGTCAAGGCTGGGGCTGGGTAAAGAGTAGGGCTGGGGTGAGGCTGGGACCGAGTCAAGACTAGGACTGGGTCAAGGCTGGGTGAGGCTGGACCAGGCCTGGTATGAGGCTTTGTCTTCGACTGGGACTAGAACTGGAACTGGGTTTCTGTCCTCATCTGTCTCCATCTATATCAATGTTTCTATCTGTGTTGTTCATGGTCACATTCTGAGAACATCTCCAAGGTCTCATGTTAGTTCAGACACACACACACACACACACACTGACAGTCACACACACTGACAGTCACACACACACTGACAGTCACACACACACTGACACACACACACACACACACACTGACACACACACACACTGACACACACACACACACACACTGACACACACACACACACACTGACACACACTGACACACACACTGACACACACACACACACACACACACACACACACACTGACACACACACACACACACACAGTAGTCAGTGTCTGGCCAAGCCCTGTCCTGTCCTGTGTGTGAGACCACAGACTTGCCTGCCAAACCTCGGAGGGAGGGGTGGGGGGTGGAGAAGGGGAAGAGGCGATTGTGGGGAGGAGGGGGGAGGACAGGGGGAGGAGAGGGGGAGAGTTTGTGGTTGAGGAGATGGAGGAGGTGGCAGAGAGAAGGATCCTCTGGTTATCTATGACTGCAGCAATGTTCTTGTAGTTGAGCCTTTATAAGCTGCAGTGAAATACGACTTGTGTAAAAACCAAGGTATTTATATTGACGACTAGCAAGCAAGCTGATAACCAGATCATTTAGTACATCATAATGTAGCAAAGAATCGTTAGCTAGCTAGCCTAGTTAGTGCTAATGTTACAGCTCAGCGAGAACTAGCAGCTAACTATAGGAAGTTGTAGACCTAGTGATAAGTATGCAAGTTAACGCGACAAAATGTAAATACTTTTTTCCCCCGAATTTTTATAATAATTCACCAACAGTATATAGAAATATTTTGAAATGTATTAATTTCTAACATTTTTGTTTTAATTGGTTTGGCGGCCCACCTGCATTACCCTCGCGGCCCACTAGTTTGGGAATCACTGTTCTAGAAAACATCTGCCCAGGAATAAAATTAATGTTTCTGTTGTTCTAGAACACATCAGACCCGTAACAGAATGTGTTTCTGATGTTCTAGAACACATCTGACTAGGAACAGTCTGTATTTTGGACGTTGTGACTGAGGTAAGAGGAGGCTCAGTATGTGAAGGATATAGAATGACCGTCTTCACCAACACTGACACCTCCACACACACTTTCAGACACAAACACACACCGCATTCATACAGAGCCACGCAAACACATACAGACACACACACACAGTAGACACACACGCACACGCCCACACAAACGTGCATGTGTGTGATGGTGTTAGCTCGCTTTCAGAGAGGCCAGATGGAGATTTAGCAAACATGAGATGAAAATACTCTGATCACTGTTCTAAAAACATCCATCTCTCTCCTCCAATCAGGGCTGATTGAGGGTGGCTGATGTTGCCAGGCCGGGGGTAGATGGTTAGACCAATCACCAGGTGCTGAATAAACTTCAGAACGTTCCCTAGGAGCCCACTCCAGACAGCTGAAAACACACACGTTCAGAGAGCTGATTACTGTCTGCATCAATCGCACACACTTTCACAAACAAAGAAAATCCCACAGACACGCACACCTGCACACTTACACAACTCTACACGCCCATCTAAAATACTGTAGGACAAACAGGAATGACGCAACATACACACTCACACCCAACCACTACATCTAATCTGAATGTTAAATCTCTTCAAATACACTCTCATAGACTAGACGCTTAAAAACATGTTCAAAGAAACTTGACCCTGAAAACAGACAGTGTGTGTTTGGAGGCCAGATTATGTAATAAGTTGTAACCAGTCTGAGGTTTTTACAGGGCCAGACACATGTTGAAAAAACTCATAAGTAAAATAATGTGGTTTGACCCACATGACATCTGTGTGTGTGTGTGTGTTTGGTGGAGAGGGGGGATTAGTAGTGAGACTGACAGACAGATACAGTCATGTCAAAAGACTGACAGGCTGGCAGACAGGCAGACTAATCAATAGGCTGGCAGACCGGCAAGTAGACAGACAAACAGGCAGAAAGAAAGGTAAACAGACAGATAGTCAGAGAGACAGGCAGACATGTAGACAGACAGAGACAGACATAGAGGCAGGCAGGCAGGCAGGCAGGCAGGCAGGCAGACAGGCAGAGACAGGCAGGCAGGCAGGCAGAGACAGGCAGACAGACAGACAGGCAGAGACAGGCAGACAGACAGACAGGCAGACAGACAGGCAGGCAGACAGGCAGAGACAGGCAGAGACAGGCAGGCAAGCAGGCAGAGACAGGCAGGCAGGCAGACAGGGAGTGCTCCCTAGTTGAAGCAGAGTCTGTGTAATTGTGGTGAACCACACTGTGCTCCACCACTCTTATTTATAGGGTTGGGAACACTCAGGCTTTCTGCAGCCTTCCCCTCAAATTCCAACATCAGGAGTTTTTGGTGTGTAAACAAATGATATTTTAAGAAATTTGTAAATTTGTGTGCGTGTCGGGTGGAAGGGGTCTGGTTCTGACTGTATGTGCTAGAATATTTACGTGCTCGTGAGTGTTTGTGTGTGTGAGTGCATGTGTGTGTGTGTGTGCCTGTGTGTGTGTATGTGTGTGTGTTCATGGCAGTCTTCATAATAGATTTGCTTTTGAGGAGTCCTATCTTGTGAGAATGTCACTCAAACTAAGTGAGGCTGACAGGACTCATAAAAGAAACATGGTGGTCAGGTTGGGTTGAAATCACAGGGCCACAGCCCAGCACTCACCTACACCAGTCATCACATCATGCCCCCCCTGCCCCCTCCCCCCGTCCTCCTGCCCCCCCAGTCACCAGGACCCACCCAGAAAACTGAGTGAAATTGGCTGGGAGCACACATGGTTTAACTGATGCTTGAGAGCTTGGAGAGCTTTTCAATGTCAAAATCTCTCCCTCTAACTCACCGCCTTTCCTCTTCCTCTCCTCTTCCTCTCCTCTCCTCTCCCTCCCCCCTCTCACACTCTCTCTCTCTCTATCCTCTCCCTCTCCCTCCATCTCTGCCTCTCTCTAATTCCCTCTCTGGCTGGTGTAGCAGGCTAAGGCCACATGTTCTGTACAAAGAGAGTATAAATGTACAGGATATCCTGTCCTAATGAAAACCCAACCTGGATGAGAACATGGGTGGGGGGTGAGCACTGCTTAGGTGGGGTTGTGTTGTGTGTGTGTCTCAACCAAACTAGTTAGTAAGTAAACGCATGGAAGGGTCTGAAGTTTTATTGATGTAGGGTCATATTGAGAGCAGGTGCTGTAAGGGGGGGGGGGGGGGGGGGGGGGGGGAGGAGGATAAGGGATTTGAACTCACATGCTGAGTTTGTTTAATGACAACCAAGTACATCTGTGATCATGATGTCTGTGTGTGTGTGTGTGTGTGTGTGTGTGGGGGGGGTGTGTGTGTGTGTGTGTGTTCATACAAGTGTCTTTACAATGCACATGCTATGCAGTGCTAGCCACAGGTGTTAGACAGAACTGGTCTCCGACCGGATATGATTCCTCTGATCTCTGCAACATATGTGGTACCGGACCCTGTACACACACACACACACACACACACACACACACCAGGATACAGCAGGAGAATTAATAGTGAAATAGTAACACTATTAAAACAGGCCTCCTCAAGTCTGAGTTCACAACGACACATCGCTTTTAACACGAACCTGACAGGCCAGAAATCAGGAGAACCAGGAAGTGAGGCCAGCACAGCCCTGAGGCCAGAAGAGAGGTGAATCCAGGGGAGATATCAGGCCAGGGGAGGGGAGAGGCCAGGGGAGATATCAGGCCAGGGGAGGGGAGAGGCCAGGGGAGATATCAGGCCAGGGGAGGGGAGAGGCCAGGGGAGATATCAGGCCAGGGGAGGGGATAGGCCAGGGGAGATATCAGGCCAGGGGAGGGGAGAGGCCAGGGGAGACTTGAGGCCAGGAGAGAGTTGAGGCCTTGACCACAGAACTGGGAGCTGTCAGGAATGACACGCCATCATGTGACACTATATCTGACATCAGCCATGAGATTAATGCTCTGTGACCTGGACAGAACTTGTGTGCGCGCACACACACACTGTCCTCCATGCAGGCACACAGACAGACACACAGATGTGCACTCATGCACACAAGCCCCCACACACACGCACACAAACCCCCACACACATGCACACACAAACGTACACAGAAAACGCTTGTAAATGCTTTGTATGGAATCCAGAAAACTGACAGATAGAATCCAAGCAGCCCACAAACCAACAGAGGGTAGAAGAAGATAAATGATTCTACATTGGCATGTGTATGCGTGTGAGCGAGAGAGACAGAGAGCGAAAGAGAGATAGAAGAGAGGCTTTTCTACCGATGCAGTTAGACTTCCTCAGGGTGATTTGGGACGAAGAAGAGAGAGAGAGTGAACGAGAGAAAGGGAAACCAAAACTAGCAAATAACTGTCAAGAGGCAAACTGTCTCCTTCAATGTTGTGCTGACAAACACACACACACAAACACACACACAAACACACACTCAGCATTTTGAGCGGTTAGCGAAGCAAAGCTTTGTACAATAGCAGAAGAGTTGAGGCCTTGTTTGGTTGTGGAGTGTCTTGGCAGGGAAACGATTGACAAAGGATCTCCAAAGTGTAGCCTCTATGGTGATCCCTCAGCTCATCCATCACACACACACACACACACACTGACAATGGTGCCCACTGACTGACCCTGGCCCTCAGCTCTGTCTGGTTCTGGACCTGGACCTGGTTCTGGGGCTGGGGCTGGGGCTATGTCTGGCTCTGGCTCTGTGTCTAGTTCTGGGCCGTGTCTGGGTCTGAACCTTGGTCCAGGTCTGGGTCTCTCTCCTGGTCTCTCTCCTGGTCTGTCTACTGGTCTGTCTCCTGGTCTCTCTCCGGGTCTCTCTCCGGGTCTCTCTCCGGGTCTGTCTCCGGGTCTGTCTCCGGGTCTGTCTCCGGGTCTCTCTCCTGGTCTCTCTCCTGGTCTGTCTCCGGGTCTCTCTCCTGATCTGTCTCCTGGTCTCTCTCCGGGTCTCTCTCCGGGTCTCTCTCCAGGTCTGTCTCCTGGTCTCTCTCCTAGTCTGTCTCCTGTCCCAGGTCAGTATTTACTGTCGACCAGTCGTGAGCTGATCTGGCCAGATTCAGCTGCTACTTCATGTCATGTTTTATTGGAGTGAGGGGGAGTCAGTTGGCTGGGGGGAAAACCCTGGGTGGAACCAACCCAGAAACCCCCCTGACACACACACACACACACACACACACACACACACACACCCTTCAAACTCCAGTCCCAGTGAATGGGGTACAGATGTGTGTGAGAGGAAAAAGGAAGAGCAGGGGTCAGAGGTCAGGGGTCATTAGGGATGAGTATTGATACAATTTTAACAATTCCAATTCCTTATCAATTCCTGCTTATTGATTCGATCCCTTATTGATTCTCTTATCGATTCTTATTGGGCAAGGGGGGGGGGGGGGGAAAGAGCACAAACGGGTTTATTTACATACATTTTCTTTTATATAATTTTCTATAATGCTGCACACCATATATAATATGTATACATACACATTTACATTTTTCCGTTGCTCTTCTTCTACACTTCTATTAGCTACGCTAGCTTAGCTATAGAATCTTCCATTTTCAGCCAAGGTCAAATCAGATAATATAACAATGTCAAACATCGGCCATTCTGTTAAACAATTAAAATTATAAGTTTAATAATGGATTAAAAATCGATGTGCTCAGTTTAATAATGGGTTAACACGACAACGCGAAAGTTTGCTGATAACACGCCCTCCGATAATTAACGTGAAGTGATCAATAATGGGAGACGAATGCCGGAGCTAAAATGTATGCTTTAAACGACAGGACAGAAGATAACTTAATCGAATATACACAATAAAGACAAATTGCTTCACACAGTGACAAGTGGTTGTGATCACTTTTGAGGAGTTTAGCTCTACCTTGGATAGTTAGAGATGAAGCGCGAACGTTAGCTGCGCTGCTGCATGCATCGAACACATGACATTCCAGTAACTTCATTCCATGCTGTGTGTTCAATTGCTTCTTCATATTTGTTGTATTTCCTCCCTTCGACGAAATAGACTTTTTACACGCCTTACAAGTGGCGTTGTTGTCATTTTGTCGTGTGAAATACAACCAAACTTTAGAACGCTTCTGCCTCTTTGCCATGTTTGCTGCTGTCTGAATAAACTATAAACGTTTGCGCATGCGCAACGGCACAGAGAACAGTTCTTCGAATTTGGCTGATGATTCCAAGGAATCGGTTAACTGGGAACCGGTTCTAAACAAGAACCGGTTCTCGATACCCATCCCTAGGGGTCATGGTCTTGGTCTTAGTCGGGTAGAGAGGTTATGGTTGGAGGTGGCTGGAGAGGTCTGTGGTTGGAGGTAGAGAGGAGGGGTGTGTTGGGTTGGCAGACAAGAGGAGAGGTGTGTTTGTTTTACTGGACAGGGCAGGACCGTCTCTGCCGCCCCTCTGTCTCTTGGACCGGCACCGGAGCCTGACCGAGCCTGCTGCTACCGTACGCCCACTCTGGCTCCCGTGTCTACACACACACACGCACGTGCACACACACAAACACACAGTCTATCTCTCTCTCACTCTCTTACTCTATCTCTCTTTCACCCACCCACTCTCTCTCACGCACACAAACACACAGTCTATCTCTCTCACTGTCTTACTCTATCTCTCTCTTTCACCCACTCTCTCTCACGCACACAAACATACAGCATCTCTCTGTCTCTCCATGCACGCACCCACACACACACTCACACAAGATCCAGGGGTTTCGGTCAACACCACAGTGATGTTCCATATGGTTCTGGAGGAAACGTTCTTCTCCAACATCAACACCCCACCGTCACCTCCAACCACACCAGCGATCACAGTCAGTCAGGGAGAACACTGCTATGACTGGCCTGTGATATAGCTGCCTGGAACCCACTCCCCCTGGCCCCCCTCTCCCCAGCTGACTCCTGTCCGAGGAAGACTGTCTGAGCGGGTCTGACTTTTCACCTCTGAGAAATGTGTCTGCTCAACGTTAAATGTGAAAATATGTGTGTGATGCTGTAGTTAGGCTTATCAAAGCAACTAAACAGCTGCTCAACTGCTCTCAGAACTCCGTCTATCATGAAAGAGAAGAAACAAACTATGTGGAGACAGAGAGAGAGAGAGAGAGAGAGAGAGAGAGAGAGAGAGAGAGAGAGGGGTGGAGAGAGAGGGAGAGGAGTAGGGAGAGGGATGGAGGGAGCGAGGGATTGAGACAGAGGAGAGATAGTCTCGGAGAGTCTGTTCCTTTGTTCTGCAGTGTTAATCTCTCTTTTCTCCCCTTACTTCGCTCTCTCTTTTGATCCGTGGTGGGATCATCCTCTTGATGATTCACTAACGCAAAATAAATTAAATATATCGGATTGACGGCCCGCTCCCCCATGTTCCTCCCCCTCTACCCACACCCCATTCCCCCTCCTCTCTCCTCCTTTTCCTCCCCCGAGGCTAAGAGATAAGAAGAAGAAGAGGATCTTTTCTTTATCACTTGACTCTGCCTTTCTTCTCTTCTCTCTTTTCCTCTCATCCCTCCTCTCATATCCTCCCTTCTGTCCTCTCCTCTCCTCTCCGCTCCTCCTCTCTCCTTTCCTCCTCTCCTGTCCTCTCTCCTTTCCTCCTCTCCTCTCCTCCTCTCTCCTTTCCTCCTCTCCTGTCCTCTCTCCTTTCCTCCTCTCCGCTCCTCCTCTCTCCTTTCCTCCTCTCCTCTCCTCCTCTCTCTTTCCTTTTGTTGTAGCGTTGGTGTACTTAATCCCATTCGATTATGAAGTGCCTGCTTGCGTGTGTTTTCGTGTGTATACGTGTGTGTATATGTGTGTGTATATGTGTGTGTATGTGTGCATCAGACTTGTAGCTCCATTGTCAAATCTCCTCCTCTGAGGAAGCATCCGCCCCTCCCCAGGCTTCTCCTGCACATTCATGAGCTCCGTAAAAACAAAGCAGCCATCACACCGAGTGTCATGTAGTGATCCTGAGCCCCATTCACTTCCTGCTCTGCATCCGGCTGGATTACAGCATGTTCAACACATCTCCGACACCGGGAGATTAAAGAGCCACCGATGTATAGACTGCTGAGCTGAAGACGGGAGTCAACAGTTCTGTTTTTGTTTTGTTTTTCGGGACAGAGGAGTGGGGGGGATCAGGAGCAGGGATAGGGAGAGGATGGAGGAGGGAGGAGGGAGGAGGGAGGAGGGAGGAGGGAGGGGGGAGGAGGGAGGATGTATTTAGTGGGATTAAAGAGTTTATCTTACAGGTCTAATGTTCAGGTCTCTGACATCCCAAGGCAAACCTGACTCTGACCCAGGAGCCCAACCTGCGAACAGGGAAGAGGAGGAGGTGAAGGAGGAGAAGGTGAAGGAGGTACAGGAGGTGTAGGAGGAGGAGGCCAGTATGGGGTCCAGTGGAGGAGGTGAAGGAGGGTGTGGAACGGGAGGAAGACAGGTTTTACAACCCTGTGTACGTACATTAGCTCAACTTTCTCCAGATAGCATGGTCATCTGTCTGAGAAGCAGCTCTCCTCCAGTCATCCTAATTGAGGTGTTTGCCACCCCTATTTGTGTGTGGATGAAATCTAGACGTGCTTAGATATTGTAACCAGGGTGTCCCTACGGCAGAGGCTCTGGGTGGGGCTTCTCCCCCCATCAGTTTGAATTATGCGTGGGGACAAATATGGGTCAATATGAAACACGCTCTGCGGTGGCTCCTGTCGGCTTGTTTTTCTTTCTTCTCTTTCATTTTCTTCTTCGCTTTCTTCTTTGAGAAGACGCACTCGGTGGCAGCTAGAAGCACAGGGAATGTGCGTCTCTTCTGGTGCGTGTGTGGGTGGGTGTGTGGGTGTGTGTATGTCCATGTGTGCGTACGTGTGTCTGTGTGTGTGTTTCTGTGAGTCTGCGTGCATGTCCGTATGTGAGTGTGTCTGTGTGTGGGAGCGTGTGAGTGTGTGTGTGTGAGTGTGTGTGTGTGTGTGTGTGTGTGTGTGTGTGTGTGTTCAGAGGGAGATGAGACGTGACAAGCGCCTTCATCCTCCCCTCAGACGTAGCATTCCAGAACATTCCGCGTTTCACTCTGCGTGGCACGTTTTCATCTTCTCCTTCCCCATCCCTCCTCCTCTCCTCTCCTCTCCTCTCCCCACCCATCCCCCTCCTCTTTCCATCCTCCTCTTCCTCTCCTTCTCTCAGGTGGAGGAGGGAAGGCGCAGAGAGGAATGAAAGGACGGAAAGACTAATTAGAGAAGGTGAAGATACAAGCAGAGGAATAACGATGGAAGGAATGGTAACACGTGCAAAACACAACGCCTCAATCTGAGAGGGAGGGAGGGAGGGAGGGAGGGAGGGAGGGAGGGAGGGAGGGAGGGAGGGAGGGAGGGAGGGAGGGAGGGAGGGAGGGAGGGAGGGAGGGAGGGAGGGGAGGGAGGGAGGGAGGGAGGGAGGGAGGGAGGGAGGGATAAACATGGGGAGGGAGGGATATACATGGGGAGAGAGAGATAGAGAGGGGGAGAGAGAAATAGAGAAAGAGAAAGAGAGAGAGAGAGGGAAGGAGAAATGGAGTGAGGTGGGAACGTTTCCTTCAAGAAGAGGGGGGATGCATTGAGTGGTGTATGTGTGTGCGTGTGTGTGTGAGAGAGAAAGAGAGATAGAGTTTTGAACAGGTGTTTTTGATCTGTGTCTAGTTTCTGTACCAGGAAGAACAATGTGTTCAGGGGACTGGGTGGTTCCAAAGGATTAGGGTTGTAAAGGTTTT